>NW_018165771.1:141161-151987 GCF_001263595.1 Phalaenopsis equestris | reverse complement strand
TTGGGTCGACCGTGGATTCATGAGCATAACATGGTTCCATCATCCCTACATCAGTGGATTAAATACCGGAATGATGGTCAAGAAAATTGCATCAAGGGAGATCTAGTACCATTTTCAGTACATAAAGTTGGTATCCATGAAGATGCTGCCTACTACGCGCCTCCAAAGAGGACTGTCTTCACTCGTGAAGTTATCACAAACAAAGATCAAGATTCTGAAGAATCACAAAAGGGAGGTCATACAACTCCAATTCAACAACCTTCTAACACTCCCTTACAACGAGTTGGTGGAGGTTCTTCTAGTTCACGCACCCTAGGTCGAGGCCGGGGACGCGGGCAAGGAAAGATCAATTTAATTATTGAACGGACTAGGCCAACTATCTACATTGGTGATGAAGACAGTTCTGAAGATGAAATAATGATGAAAAAGAAGAGAAACCTCAGTACGAGATATCCTTAGAAGATACAGAGAAGAATGAATATGAAACAATGTATGATCGGATAAACCACTATGTGAATACTCTGACCCTTACTCCAATTCTCCCTCAAAAGGTCGAGAGTTTAAAGGTCAAAGAAGTCCATAGTGTTGGTTCAAAGCCGATCAAATTTTACAGTGCTTCTACCTCTACTGAGCTTAAGAAACATATAAATTTGGATGTTGATTCTAATGAATTAATGGAATTGCCTTTTGGTTACTTATCGCCTTGTGTTTAAAAGTTAATTCAACAGGGACACTTACCAAAACAAATACCAAAAGATAAATTTCAACTTTTTGAAAAACTATGGAATGCTAAAAGTCAAACTCCCAATTCAAAAGAAGGTCTCGGATTTGGTACAATTGGACCAGTCGATGATTCTGAGCTTTGTATGGTTGTTACTAGTGAGTCAGAAGAGGATTGCCTCGATGTAGGGGATGACTCTACTATTCAACCAATAGAAGATGCTCCGCCAAAATTTTAGGAGGAAATCAAATCCACTATCAAAGAATTGAAAGAGATTAACCTCGAGACTGAAGAAAGGCCCCGCCCTACATTTACATTTATAAGTTACCTACATTTATAAGTTCTCTACTTGATGACGAAGAATCTGCAGAACTGGTTAAACTATTTACAGAATTCAAAGATTGCTTTGCATGGAGCTACGATGAAATGCCAGGATAGTCAGCACAGGTTGCAGTCCATAAACACGGGGTGGACAAGAACATAACCTCAGTAAAATAAGCTCTAAGAAGAATGCGCCTTGAAATAGAACAACAAGTCATCACCGAGGTAAGGAAATTGATAGATGCCAACTTTGTTAAAGAAGAGCAATACCCCACGTAGTTAGCCAATATTGTACCTGTTAAAAAGAAGAATGGACAGATCCACATTTGTGTCGACTTTAGAGACTTGAACAAGGCATGTCCAAAAGACGAGTTTCCACTACCTATACCAGAAATGATGGTGGACATCGTTTGGACACATTTTCGACACACGTTTGGACACATGAAATTTTCTCCTTCATGGACGGATCGTTGGGATACAACCAAATTAAGATGGCTCCCGAGGATGCAGAATTTATAGCTTTCAGAACACCGATTGGAATTTTCTGCTACACAGTGATGTTGTTCGGCCTAAAGAACGCCGGAGCAACATATCAGCGTGCGATGACAAAGATCTTTGATGACCTCATCCATAATCAAGTAGAATGCTACGTGGATGATTTGGTCATCAAAAGTAAACAGAAAACAGACCATTTGTATGATTTGAGGATCGTGTTTGAACGGTTAAAAAAATATTACCTTAAAATGAATCCCTTAAAGTGCGCCTTTGGCGTTACCTAAGGGAAATTCCTAGGATTCGTTGTCCGTCATCGGAGAATCGAGATCGACCTGGATAAGATTTAAGTTATCTTGGAAATGTCTCCGCCTAAAACCTTGAAGCAGCTACGTTCCTTCCAGAGGAAGTTGACATATCTAAGATGCTTTATTTCTAATCCCTCAAGTAGGTGTCAACCCTTCTCGTACTTTCTTGGCATTAATTAAAAAGGAAGCCACATTTATTTGGGAAGAGAAATGCCAGCGGACCTTTGAGGACGTTAAACAATATTTAATGACACCTCCTGTTTTGGCAGCCCCTATACCAGGGAAACCTCTGATACTTTATACCGCGACCCAAGTCAATGAGGAGGAAAAGAAAAGGCCCTCTACTACTTGAGTCTTCATTTAATATCGATGAAGATAAGGTATCCACCTATTGAGAAGCATTGTCTGTATACATTACATGCTTTCTCATAAGATTACTATGATTTTGAAAGTTAATCCATGGCAATATTTGATGACCCGACCAATACTTTCTGGACGTTTAGCAAGATGGTCAATGATCTTACTGCAATTTGATATAACTTTTGTTCCCCTCCATACTATCAATGGACAGAGATTAGTAGACTTTCTCGCTGCACATCCACTACCAGCTGGGTCCTCTCTCATCGACAAGTTACCAGACGAGCAAATAATACAAATGGAATTTTCTAGTGCGCAGTGCTAGGACATGTACATCAATGGTGTTGGTCAGCCAGGAAAGATAAAAGATCAGACACAGTTATACCAGGCAAGGCAGGGATTGATCTGATCTTTATTACTCCAGATAAACGCCAGATAAGGGTATGATGAGGTTCTCATACCACCTGACATAGTCATACACTAACAATGAAGTAGAATATGAAGCCTTAATCACCGAATTGGAATTGACAATCTCAGTGGATAAAACAAACATTGTCATTTGTGGTGACTCTTAACTTGTCATTCAGCAGGTCGCTAGGCAATACAGAATTTTGAAAGCAAGACTAGCAAAATACCACCAATACATGATGAAGCTCTTGGAGCCAGTTTATGAGGTGACTTTCTATCGGATTTCTTGGGGAGATAATGCCCATGCCGACGCTCTAGCAAAACTAGCTAAGGAAATGGCATGTCCCCCGAAGGATTCCATCGAAGTCACAGTTCCAAGGAAGATGAGTCCCGTCTCAAAATGACTTCGAAACTTTACACAAACTTGGAAAAGAAGAAACAGTAAATACAGTTGCAAACATCAACAAAGATTGGCACAAGCCATTAATAGAATATTTGCATACTGGAAAGCTGTCAGAGGACAAGTCTAAGGCGCACCACATCACAAGAAGGGCCATGTCTTATGCTCTGGTGGGAAATGTTCTCTATAGAAGATCGTTCGACCAAATGTGGCTACGGTGTTCGATGTTTAAGCAGAGCCGAGGCACAGAATATTATCAAAGAGGTACATGCCGGATTGTGTGGCACTCACCAGTCGGGATCAAAAATGAAAAAAAAAGATCAAAAGACTCGGATATTATTGGCCAGCAATGATGTCTGATTGCATGGATACAGCCAAAAGATGTCACCAATGCCACGTGCATGGGTGTGGTCTTCACCAGCCTCCAAATGTGCTGCACCCGACTGTTGCCTCATGGTCATTCAAGTGTTGGGGCATAGACATAATAGGTCCGATAGACCCTCCATCTTCTAAAGGACATAGGTTTATACTTGCCGCTACACTAGGACATAGGTTTATACTTGCCGCTACAGACTACTTCTTCAAATGGGCAGAGGCAGTACCGTTACGTGAAGTTACGACATAACACTTCCTTCAATTTTTTAAAAGCCAAATTGTCTACCATTTTGGAGTACCGCAAAGAATGATCTCTGACAATGGGACAGCTTGGGACAGCTTTCAAAAGCTTTCAAAAGTACAAGGATCAACAATTTTGTTAGAAGACATGCGATAGATTGAAGATACTCTACAATTTACTATCCCAGAGCAAATGGTCTGGCTGAAGCTTTCAACAAGACATTGGTACAGATTTTGAAAAAAACACTGGATGAAAACAAAAGGGATTGGCACAACAAAATGTTAGAAGCCTTGTGGGCCTACCGGACGACGTTCAGGACTCCCACTCAGTGTACACCCTACATGTCGTGCTGCCGCTAGAAATCCAGACACCATCTATCAGAGTCGCCGTTGCCAACCAACTCACAACGAAAGAAAGCGCAAAACTCAGACTTGAAGAGCTGGAAAGTCTCGAGGGAAAACGATTAGAAGCACAACAACATTTGGAGCTCTACCAGGCGAAGATGGTACACGCCCATGACAAATTGGTCCGCCCAAGGATATTCAAAATTGGTGACCTCGTGCTTGTGCTCAAAAGACCTATTCTTGCTCGCTGGAAAATAGGTGGAAAATTCGAGCCAACTTGGGAGGGACCATTTGTCGTTCTATACAAGAGGATCCTACCAATTAGTGGACTTCCAGGGTGAAAGACCCATGTTACCGATAAATGGACGAAACCTGAAAACCTATTACGTAATCTGATGTCGCCTGCCTTCGCTTGCCTCTGCTTGCTTTGAAAACTTTTTAACTTTGATTGTTTTAAGGTTATCTATGTGGCCAAATGTCTTTGACCGTTGACCGGGTCATGACCGGGTCCAAATTTTGTAATTAACCACATTATAATGAAAATTTTGAGAAAATTTTTTGTAACTTTACACGTTCTCTTTTCTATTTTCGAATTTAAATACCCTACTAAATCAAATAAAACTCACACATAAAATGAATAATCCTCAAATGAAACTCACTGAAACTCACACATAAAATGAATAATCCTTTTCACCAAAACAAACTAAGATTTACTTTAATGAATACTTTGTTTTGTTCTTGTTTATGACAAGCTTTGGCCTGCTGATGTTTTCTTTCTATAGTCTGCAAAAAAATGTCTGGACAGAGGCTGATCTTTGGCCTCCCGGACCGTCGCCGGCTGAAACCTCACACTGAATGAAGAGATGGCGCCACAAGGAGGTGTCATAGATTTCAATCTAGATTTCAAGTAGGTTGATATGGACTACGAGGGTCCTATAATGGATGTAGTTAGCAATAAAGAAAAGGAGGGACTGCCTTCACTGTTAAGGGTGATCACTCAAGACAATGTGTCACGCAAAGGTAAAAATGTGATAGCGGAACAAGCTCCGATGGAGGGGCCCAGCCGACTGCACTCTATGATAGCTCCTCCAGTAAGAGATTGATAGCCGCCCATAGTGAACAACTACCGAATACTCCGTTCTGCAGGACGCAACGTAGAAATGCAAGCCAAAAGAAATAGAGAGCCTTTATGCAAAAGGAACGCAAACGGTAGAGGGACATGAGCCGTTTTCTTACCCCCATTCCCGAGAAACATATTTACGACCCAGATCTGAGAGAAACTTCTGCCAGCCTGCCCACTCCAGATGAAGAGCCCGGATTTAGTCAGGATTTGTGACAGAATCAGATATGCTCCCAGTTCTAGATATCTTATGCAGAGATTGCCCAACATGCAACGTTGAGGTACCAACCGGGACATCAGTTACGGGCGCATTTATAGAATGCCCGAACTGTAACGTTCCGCATCTACAGCGTTTCAGTACATTAGAAGAATACACTTCAAGCACCAACGAGTCTCAGATTCCAAATTTCGTGATGAATGAACTGTATGTCTTACTGGGGACAGATCAGCACGCACCATGGAGCCCAGGATCATACATCCCACTAGAGGCTGAGTCTCATATTCCAGATCGAGACCAACACCAGTTTGGGTGTTTGGGTTCCCACCGATGCTTGGAGAAAGGAACGCCCACGACAGTTGCCAACTCCTGGTATGGTAGAATACTACAAGATAAGCAAAGTAAATAAAAGAGAATTCGAGTTCTATGAAGAGGTTCAGGGAAAGTTTATCAACATATTAGAGGGCCTGGAGCTATGTACCAGGGTTTTCTCTGAAACTCATGAAAGAAGCATTTTGGACTGCATCTTCAATCTAAGAGATAGAGGTTGAGCAGGCCATTTCATGGAGAGAACATACTCCGAGCCAAAGAAATGGATGGAGGGAAAGGGAAGAATCACCATCCAATGCGGTTGTTGCTACAATTTTACGAACGATAGACAGGGGAATCCGCCTGGGATCCTCAGATACAACCAAGTGGATCCGTTACCACCTAAGTGGAATACTCTACTCGCTACTTGCATTCCTAATAGTTGCATCAGCAACATTTATGAAGAAGGTGACTGCATTCCCCCACACATCGATCATCATGATTTTGTGAGGCCATTCTGCATGGTCTCGTTCATGAGTAAAAGTAATATTCTGTTTGGAAAAGAAATTGATATAGTCGGCCCTGGAAAATTCAGAGGAGTTGTGGAGATTCCTCTTCCAGTAGGTTCAGTACTTGTCCTGAAGGGCAACGGGGCAGACGTTGCCAAGCACTGCATCCCAGGAGTACGACACCGTAAGGTGTCTATAACCTTCCGTAGAATGGATGACAGTCAAATACCATATGGATTCCAGCAGGACCCAAAATTGGAGGAGTTGTTTCTTTATGAGCTATGAGAAGGTTGTACCTCTAAGTACATGCAAAGGGAACTCTTATCCTGGAGCATGACTTAGAAGGTCTGCTTGATCAGGAGCTCAATATACCAGGCATAGAGGGTTTACTTGCTTTCTTTTAACAACATGACATGTATCTGATGTATTCAGTCTATGATGTACTCATATAATGAGAGGGTTCTCAGTGTACTTCAGCATGGATTACTTGATGTACCTTTTGAGGCATTAGCCTATGTTTGATCTGTAGCATCTTTATTGAAGCAGATTAATGGAAATTTCTCTCAAATTGTGCCTTTTTGTCAATTGCCTTTTTGTGCGATGGATGAAAACCGTGAACCATGCGATGGTTCAGAATTCCAATGAACAAAGAACAAAACAACAAATCTTTAACAACAAACAAAACACAAATGAAAAATAATCATAAATGAGTAAATAACAAAACAAATTTCTTTTTAAATCAACCTATTAAGATTAAAACTTTAAAAAATGCATTTTGAAAAATTAAATTGTGATAAAAACAACAAGAAAATAAAACAGACCTGTTGACTAGATTCTTTTATTTTCGGAATTTCCTACTCTTCGTGCACGTAGCACAACCATCGTTATCTACACTAACTCTCTGCACATCCTCGCAGAATTTCACATTTTGCACAAAAACTCACAAAGCTTTACAAATCACTCACAAAAACTCACAAAGCTTTACAAATCTCCTTCAACAAGATTGACCTTTCTCACATGATACATTCCTATAAATTCAACACTACTAACCCTCTTTTGAGAATTGACCTACACTTCAATTCTCATTTCCGAATCAGTCCTACACTTCTGATTCATTACATTCAAGGTCGGTCCTTACATTCCGACATCCTCTTTTGAGAATTGACCTACATTTCAATTCTCACTTTTGAATCAGTTCTACACTTTTGATTCATTACATTTGAGGTTGGTCCTTACATTCCGACACCCTCTTTTGAGAATTGACCTACATTTCAATTCTCATTTCCGAATTAGTCCTACACTTCTGATTCATTACATTTGGGGTCGGTCCTTATATTCTGACACTTTCTTTTGAGAATTGACCTACATTTCAATTCTCATTTCCGAATTAGTCCTACACTTCTGATTCATTACATTTGGGGTCGGTCCTTATATTCTGACACTTTCTTTTGAGAATTGACCTACATTTCAATTCTCATTTCCGAATTAGTCCTACACTTCTGATTCATTACATTTGGGGTCGGTCCTTATATTCTGACACTTTCTTTTGAGAATTGACCTACATTTCAATTCTCATTTCCGAATTAGTCCTACACTTCTGATTCATTACATTTGGGGTCGGTCCTTATATTCTGACACTTTCTTTTGAGAATTGACCTACATTTCAATTCTAATTTTTGAATTAGTCCTACACTTCTGATTCATTACATTCGAGGTCGGTCCTTACATTCCGACACTTTCTTTTCAGAATTGACCTACATTTCAATTATCATTTTTGAATCAGTCCTACACTTCTGATTCATTACATTCAAGGTCGGTCCTTACATTCCGACACCCTCTTTTGAGAATTGACCTAAATTTCAATTCTCATTTCAGAATCAGTCATACACTTCTGATTCATTAAATTCGAGGTCGGTCCTTACGTTTCGACACCCTCTTCTAAGAATTGACCTACCTTTCAATTCTCATTTTCGAATCAGTCATACACTTCCGATTCATTACATTCGAGGTCGGTCCTTACATTCCAACACCCTCTTTTGAGAATTGACCCACATTTGAATTCTCACTTTCGAATCAGTCCTACATTATTGATTCATTACATTCGAGGTTGATCCTTACATTCTGACACTTTCTTTTGAGAATTGACCTACATTTCAATTCTCATTTCCAAATCAGTCCTACATTTCTAATTCATTACATTCGAGATCGGTCCTTACATTTCGACATTCTCTTTTGAGAATTGACCTACATTTCAATTCTCATTTTCGAATCAGTCCTACATTTCAGATTCATTACGTTGGAGGTCGGTCCTTACACTCTGACTCTCTCGCTTTTTGAATTGATACCTGAATTTCAATTCCCACCTCGGAGTCAAAACTTACATTCTGACTCCCATCCTTTGGAAATCTTTAAAATTTCATAACTCAAAGTCCACTCTCCGACCCCTAGTGAGAGTCTCTACTCCTTGATTTCAACCAAACACACCTGCTAATTCCTCGGTAGAAACAAATCACACACACAACTCTACACATACTTACGAGTCTGTTGACTTAGGAGTTTATATTGGTTTTTGTTGATCTTGTTGGTCAACGCTAATACGCGCGGTGTGCTTACCCAGCACACCCCACCTATTGGGGGTTTATTTGTTCCATTTGCTGGCTCATTTTTTGTTGTGGTTTAGTTTTTCCTCTTTAGTAGCCTAAGGTCTAGCCATAGGGTTCTCCCTCCTATTGACTATTCTTAGAAAATTTGACATGGAACCTCACCATAAGAGATTCGACTTTCTTCTATACTCAACTTGAAGTTCCACCTGTTGGTCTCAACCTCTAAATACTTAGTAGGTGGAGTCACTGTGGGGGAAACTCAAGATGGAAACTCAAGGTGGAGTCACTGTGGGGGAAACTCAAGATGAGTCACCCTTAGGATTGCTGGACCTTAGGGTTGACCTTGGGTGTTAGTCACTCACTACACTCACTACACCACTCACTACACTGATCTACACTCATAATCACTCACAACCTTAAACTCAAATTTCTAGTCTAGAACCCTTGATCTTTTGGGAAACTCATGTAGATGGTCCCCTAAACCTACTAGCCCTAGGGCTGTGGTTTAGCTAAGACCACTATGTAGAGGACCCAAAATGGGGTTTCCTTTGTTCTATGGCTTATTGGTGATGGTTGGTACCTCAACTCTGCCAAAATACCCATCTTGGCCTTTTACCCTTAAAACACCCCCGAATTTCCAAAATACACCTCCATAGCTCAAAATCCAAAAAACCCAAAAAATCTCAATAAATCCCAAATATTCCTAATTTTATTTCTCTCAACTACCACATGACCCAATTAGGGCAATTTGACGATCTTTAACCAAAATCCCCAAATTGCCCTTTAAAGACCCAAATTTCCCCAAATCCAACTCAAATGTCCATCAATGTGATCTCAATTGACCCCAAGTCCAATCCTAAACTCAAATTAACTTTTTATATGACCAAAATAAACCAAATCCAAGCTCAATTGGTCCATGATTTGAACCCAATTTTGATTTGGGTCAAAAGCCCAATTTTGACCATATGACCTAATCTTACCAAATTGAACCCATAACCTAGTTAATTGGACCCAATTAATGTTGCAAAATCTTGATAACATTCCTATACATCAAAGTCAACCATCAATTGACCTTGGTGAAGCCTCAAATCCATTTGATTTTAGCCTAAATCCAAAATTCTCAAATTTAGCCTCAAATTGGCTAAGTCCCCAAATTTCAGCCAATTGATTGCCTTAACCTCCAAATTGGCATCCAATTCATGTTGGAAACTCTTCATGAGGTCCCTATTGGATACAAAAAAAAATTTTTACCTAGCCCAAGGCTAACACAAGCTAGACCCAAGCCTAGCCCAACATGACCAAATTGTTTAAAGTTCAAAATTCCCTCAAATTGACCCTTCAACAAATTGACCCTTTGACCCTTCAATTGAGCTCAAAACCACTTCCATCCTTCACCAAAGTTGTTCCTTTTGATCATCTACACCAAATGCAATAATTAATTGGTCCAATTGACATGTCTAACTTAGCCCAAACCAAAGTTTTGGTCATTTGCACCCACTTGGACCCATGCACAAAATGTGATCTAACAACCCTAAAGTCACCAAATTAACTCAACCACAACCATTAGTTGGACATAGTGACCAGTACAAACACCATGAAACCACCTAAATCAATCCATGGACCAAAGGTCTCCCAAATTGAGAGATCTTATTTCCAAAAATGCTCATGCTTAAGATATCTTTGCCAAATTAAAGCACATTTGCATTAAATTATTGTGATGGATTCCTCTGGGTTCCCTGAGCTCCTAGCCACCTCCCCCTGGCCGCCCAACCAGCCTAGTGGCCGGAAAAGCACAAAACTAAGAGCCACTCCCATGGCACCTCACCCAAATGAAACTTTGAGGACAGCTCATCCAAATCAAATTGAAGAGCTCCTATGCCCTTTACCCAAGCACCACGATGCACCCAAACATGTGCCATGAGCGCCACCTCATTGAAATTTTTATAAAAACTCACCTCCCACGGCCATGGGAGGTGTGCTAAAATTTTCTTAGAGAGGCCTCTCCAAACTCCACACTGAGCTTCCTTAAGATCCCCTCGGTGCATTCCGACCATTTTCTCTCACCCATTCCCATTGTCGGGTCTCACTTTTAAGGTTGAAA
>NW_018165771.1:140859-141131 GCF_001263595.1 Phalaenopsis equestris | reverse complement strand
CGACAGAACCCAAACCACGACAGAACCCAATACACCTCCACAATGCATCAAACTCAAATTAACTTCACCCACACCTTCACAAGAGAGAAAGAGGTCAAAGCCCCAACAAATACCCCTCCCACAGAGCCTCTATCATAGTTCTAGACCAACACCCAAATCCGGTTGTGATTAAATTCATACCTAGGCCTTACACCAAGACCAGAGACTCAATCCCTAGCCTCCTTGGACCCCAACGAACGTGTCGAGCACCTCTGATTGAAGCCTCCCTTCTC
>NW_018165771.1:139017-140772 GCF_001263595.1 Phalaenopsis equestris | reverse complement strand
GGACGTGAACCGCGGCGGAGGCAGCAAGCTACATGGACGGCGGCGTCCAACCAGAGCGCGCCACGCATGCCTTCGGAGCCGTTGTAATTTGAGGTGGCACGCGCGGTTTAAATAGATAAATAGGGATTTTTCTTGTTTATTTAAATACCCTTAACTTAGAAAATTCATAAATTTGTATAGAAAATTCGTAAAAATAAAATTAAAATACCCTCTTGCTCAGTGAACAGAGGAGAACAATGCGAAATAAATTTCAAGATCATATTATGCATATTTTATTTTTAATTAATTAAACACTGATTTAAATCATTTGGTTCCCCATGCATATTGATACATCACCTTGGCTTGAAATTTAAGCATGTTGTAGCTTCTGTCAAGGGTAACATTCTCTGATTTTTGCAAAGTCAGAAGAGGTTCCTATATAGAGATCCATATTTTTCAAGTTATTCCACATTATTTTTTTTAAATAATCATGAAAATTAGCCTATTGATTAGAAAATCCTAAGAAAATTTTGGAAGGTCCACCATAACTGGAGAAACCTTTGGAAATAATTTCATGGGCCAACTCATTTAAGATGCACTTAGATTTTGCAAACACTAAATCACTAAGATAATTAACTTTAGAAAATATAAACATTTAAATGACTTGATTTTTTATCTCCACTGTGATTTATGATCCAGAGAACTCATCATAAAAATTTCAAAATGTTTTGAGTTCATTTGATAATTTTAATTGATTTTTAAAGATAACTACCACTTTTGACACTTAAATGATTTTTAAAAATCAAAATATAACTCAAAAAATTATGAAACTTCATTTTTTGATTTTTGTGTGATCAGGGGTATTTATTAAAAATAAAAAAACATTTAAAATAAAAACTTGATTTTTTAGCCTATTTTAAATATTTAAATAATTAAAAATCCATAAAAATCACAAAAATAATAAAACTCATGGAAATATTCTAAATTACTTCTTAATCACTTAGGAATAATTATAATATTTTTCCTGATTTTCTAAATAAAGATATTGAATTTCAAAGCTTGAAAATAATTTTTAAAACGCTAAAAAATGAGTTTACACTAAAATAATTCCAATAAATCAAAGAAAAATCATAAAAATATTAAATTTGCTCCTCTGAGTTCACTGACCATAGAGAGATTTTTTAAAAATAGAAAGCTTAATTTTCACCATTTAAAATATTTTATTTTTATTAAATATCCCAGAAGTTAAAATAATTCTAATAAATCATAGAGAATTCAAGAAATCATGAAATTTTGTCCAAATTCTTTTACGGTCTAGGTTTACATTTAGTAAAAAATTCAAGGGATTAGAGTTTACCTTGGTCAAGTTAGGAATTTTCTTTGAAAAATCTTATTTTTCCATGAAAACAATTATATAAGTTAAGTTTAATATTGAAAAATCATATTTTCTCCTCTGATGTCTTAATTAACCTCTGAATGAGGTAGGATAAAAATTTTAAAGTCATTTGAATTGAATTTGAATCTTTATAAAGTGCTAGAGCCTTAGGGGCAAATGTGTAATTTTGGAAATTTAGCCTTAATGAACATTTAGGCTTAAGTCAAGGATGGGAATTGGCAACCTCTGAGCTTATCTATTTATTTGATGCTTGAAACATAAGGGGTTAATTGGTAGAAACCAATCTCACTTTCTTAATTAAGATTAATAAATTTCTAAATTATTAAAATTTGAAAGTTTATTAAAATTAAATGATCCTGTACTTAGGGGTATGACTTTTG
>NW_018165771.1:126288-137999 GCF_001263595.1 Phalaenopsis equestris | reverse complement strand
CAAATTTGCATGCTAAACAAAGATGTCAACCTACATGAAAACTAAAACCATCAGGATAGCCACATAACCATAACCAAAACCAAAACTAAAATCAACCAAGATAAAATCTACCGCCACAACATTAAAAATATAAAACAACTCAAAATTTAATCACAAACATCACACAAAACTATAACTTCAACTAAATTTTGACATCTCTATTGGATGATCGGGAATTCCTCAGAGGAGGTAACCTACAGTTGGTAATGAGGCTTCCCACGGGTTAAAGGAAATTATGGAACTCATTAAATTTGGTTTAGTAAGTTCATTTGGACTAAGTGAATCCAATAGAAAATAGTGGTGCCAGAAAGAGGGAACCGTAGGATCTTAACCAGTGTCACTCTAAATAACTTTAATATGCCCTCATAAAATTTAAAGAACTTCAACCATAGGGCCACCTGATTTGACATTATAACTTGACACGCTAGAAAACGCAAACTCGTCATGGCAAGGAGCTTGGAGCTAGCATGGTGGACAACACGTCCATCTTCAACAGCAAAATCTGTCTTCCCCAGCTAAACCAAATTTCCTTCCTTAGACTTAAACAACAAATCCATAGGATTTCGAGGTTGCTTGCTTATGCAACGTAAATCCTCACATCATCCTTAGGCCTTTATATAACTGTGTTATACAATGTAAGCCCTAACTTGTCTTAGGATTCCGAGGTTGTCGTTTGTCATGACCTAAATCCTCACATCTTCCAGGCCATTTGTGTGATTTTTTCACATGAATGTAAGCCCTAAATATTAAAATTGGCAGGATGAAACACCTAAATATTTCTCCTTAAAACTGAAGCCAAACATTAGGATAGCTTGGGGAGTCACAGAGGTTCTCCTCTGGATCCATGACATCCCCTAGTTCTTCTTCATTTGGATTCTACAATAAAATGTTCCAAATTTGAACCAATCCCCTTTCACACCTCTTCGTCCGACTTCGTTAAAGAGCCCTCCCCTTTGAAATCCCCTGAAGATAATTTTTATTGATTTTATCGAGGGACTTCTTAGGTGGCTTTGGTCATTTAAGATGTAATTAACTATAGGGGCTTGCCCTTATAGGAAGCATGTCCGAACCCAGCTTAATATAAACCCTATTGAATCCTTTATATTAAAAAGGGAAACTTGTTGGCAAATACGAAAGTTTCGCAGACCAAACGGACGTCATACTTTCCTTAGTTAATTTGATCGAGCCTCATCCTCAAGTCTTGTGTTTATCCTTTGGGATAGATAAAGGATTTGAGGTACACTGCTCTTTTGTTTTAAACAATGAAAAATATCGGGTCAGTTTGATTTCATACTTCAACGTCCTTCCGAAGCGGGCGACGGGATTTCGATTCCGGTGACTGACAGCTTCTTACGGACAACTCCCCTCCAACCCAAAAAATAACGCCGACAATGGCATCTGATTCTTATTTTGGTATTGATACCCAAATTTCAATTCCCACCTCGGAGTCAACACTTATATATTGATTCTCATCCTTTATAAATACCTGAAATTTCATAACTCAAAGATCACTCTCTGATCCCCAGCAAGAGTCCCTACTTCTTAATTTCAATCAGACAATCACGTGCATATTTCCTAGTTAAAAAAAAATGTGACTCAAGTTCTACACTCCTTTTTATGTCTGTTGAATTAGGAGTTTGGTCTAGGGCTTATGGTACATATTTGCACTCACAATCACTCATAATCCTAAACATAAATTTCTTGAATTTGGTCCTTTGATGCTTTTGGGAGACTCATGTAGGTGGTCCCCTAAACCCATTAGCCCTAGGCTAGGGTTTGGCTAAAATAATTACATGGAGGACAAAAAATGGGGTTCCATTGGACCATGGCTTATCGATGGTGGTTGGCACTCCAACTCTACTAAGATACACAACCTATCATTTTGCCCCTAAATTCCCCCAAATTACCTAGATACCTTTGGAACCGCAAATTTGGCCAAAATTCTCAAATCTACCCAAAATACCCAAATTGGTTCAAAAAATCATTTCAAACACCTTGAAAACACCCAAACTACCCAAAATCACCAAAATGCCCCCTCCTTAGCCCAAAATTCCAAAAATTCCAAAAAAATCCCAAAAATTTGTAAAACCTCCCAAATATTCCCAATTTCATTTTTCTCAACTATCACATCACCCAATATGGTCAATTTGACCACTTTTGACCAAAACCCCCAAATTACCCTTTAAAGGCCCATTTTTTCCTAAACCAACCTCAAATGTCTATCCGATTGGTCTCAATTGCCCCCAATTTCAATTCTAAACTCAAAGTCACCCTTGATATGACCAATCTAGACCAAATTCAAGCCCAATTTGTCCATGATTTGAACCTAATTTTGAGCTAAACCAAAAACCCAATTTTGGCCCTATGAATTGGTTCTGCCAAATTGAACGCATGGCCTACTCCATTTACCACAATTTGTGCTAAAAAATCTTGATAACATTCCTACACATCCAATTTGACCATGAGTTAGCCTTCGTGAAGCCCCAATTTCATTTAATTTCAACTTAAGTCCCAAAATCCCCATATTTGCCCCAAATTGGTCATGTCTCCAAAGTTCACCAAATTTATGGCCTTAACCCCAAAATTTCCACCCTATGTCTTGATGAAAAATATTCACAACATCTTCCTTGATCATGTGGACAATTCAATTTTCACTTAGCCCAAGGATAGCTCAATCTAGATCCATGTCAAACCCAACATGCCCAAATTGACCAAATTTCAAAAATCCCTCAAATTGACTCAACAATTGAACTCAAAATCACTTCGACCCTTCACGAAAAATCTTCATAAAAATCATCTACACAATTTTGATCAATAAATTAGGAAAATTGACATGGCTAGCCTAGCCCAAACTCAATCTTTGATCATTTGAACCCACATTAAACCCATGCACTAAAGGTGGTCTAACTATCCACAACTCATCAAATTAATGACTCCACAACCATAAGTTGTACCTTAGTGACCAGCCTAAACCCCATGAAACCACCTAAGCTAAGACATGGACCAATGGTCCCCTAATTCAAGGGATTTAATGCCATATTTGCTTAAGCCTTGCATATTTTTGCTAAAACTAAAACTAAAATCAACCAAGATAAAAATCACCGCCACAACATTTAAAATATAAACAACTCAACATTTAATCACAAATATCACACATACTATAATTATAACTAAATTAAGATGTCTCTATAGGATGTTCGGGAATTCCTCGGAGGAGGTAACCTACGGTTGCTAACGAGGCTTCCCACTGTCTAAATGAAATTATGGAACTCATTAAGTTGGGTTTAATAAGTTCATTTGGGGTAAGATAATCTAATAGAAAATAGTGGTGCCAGAACAAGGGAACCGTAGGATCCTAACTGTGTCGTTTTAATCAAATTTAACATGTCCCCATAAAATTTAAAGAACTTCAACCATAGGGCCACCAGATTTGACATCTTAACTTGACACACAAGAAAACTCAAACTCGTCGCGGCAAGGAGCTTGGAGCTAGCATGGTGGGAAGCATGACCATCTTCAACAGCAAAACCTGTCTTCTGTAACTAAACCAATTTTCCTTCTTTAGATATAAGCAACAAAGTCGTAGGACTTCAAGGTTGCTTGCTTATGCAACGTAAATCCTCACCTTATCTTTAGGCCTTTGTATAGCCGTGTTATACAATATAAGCCCTAACTCATCTTAGGATTCTTAGGTCATCGTTCATCACGACCTAAATCCTCACACCTTTCAGGCTATTTGTGTGATCATTTCACATGAATGTAATCCCTAACTAATAAAATTGACAGATGAAACACCTAAATATTTCTCCTCAAAACTGAAGCCAAACATTAGGATAGCTTGGGAAGTCACCGAGGTTCTCCTCTGGATCCATGAAATTCCTTAGTTCTTCCTCCTTTGGACTCTACAAAATGTTCCAAATTTGAACATATCCCTTTTCACACCTCTATGTTCAATCTCATTGAGAAGTCCTACCCTTTGAAACTCCTTAAAGATAATATTTCCTTATTTTTTATTGAGAGTCTTCTTAGGTAATTTCAGTAATTTAAGATGTAATTAACTATAGGGGTTTGCCCTTATAGGAAGCATGTCTGAACCTAGCTTATATAAACCCTATTTAATCCTTTATATTAAATAGGGGAAATTCTCGGCAAATAAAGTGGTTTCACAGACCAAACGGACGTCATATATCCCTTAGTTTATTTGATTGAGTCTCATCCTCAAGTCTTGTGTTTGTCCTTCGGGATAGATATAGGATTTGAGGTACAGTGCTCATTCATTAAATCTTTGAAAAATATGGGGTCAGTTTGATTTCATATTTTTCTAAAACTAAATTTATATGTAAATTAAAACGTCCTTCCAAAGCGGGCGACGGGATTTTGATTCCGGTGACCGACAACTTCTTACGGGTAACTCCCTTCAACTCCTCCAAACAAAAATAATGCCGGCAGAGTTCTAGAAAGAACATTGACTAATCCAGAGTTTGGTCACTAATTCCTTGGTTAGGCTGGGAAGATACCGACTGCCACTCCAGAGCTCCCACTACTCCCTCCTCTGAGGACTAACAATCTCGCATTGGTTTCCAATCAACTGAACCAAATTGGGGATTTTAATCTGTTACCTTAAAATCTCCAATTTTGCATCTAAAGAAAGTATATTTCCTTATTTATTTGCACCCAATCCCATGGATGACATACTCTCCCATGGAATTAAATGTGATTCTCCCTATGTTTTGGAAATCATATCTCATTTAAGAATATATGTCTCTCAACAAGTTTTAACATTTTAATTTGTCAGATCAAAAGGTAAATGAAGATAAGAGTTTAAATCATCACAAATTTATGACGTTTAAAACCTAAAACCATATAAAAAAATTCTATTCTTCACAAAACCATATCTTCAATGTAGGGAGAAGGATAAAGAAGACTACTCAGAATTCATGGGAAGGATATGATAAAACACAAATTTCATATATATAAAGGTAATTTTACAAAAGAAAAGAAATAAAAATACAAGTTATCATAATATCCATCCCAAGTAAATCCCTAAGAATTTTTCTCCCCACCTTTCTCTCTTTACAATTACTCCCATTTCTCTCTTTAAAAACTAACGAAAAAGAAATCTCTCACCTTCTCTCTCCTCTTACAAACCAAGAAGAAAATCTCCTCATCTCTCTCTTTCTAACTCTCACGCCACACCTCAAAGCCTCTTCTTTTCATCCCCCCTTAGCCTCTTCAAATCTTCTTCTTGTATTCTGTGCTGCCTCTTCTAGAAATGAATTCAAAATTCCCTCCAAAAATTCCTCTAAAAGTCAACTCTTTTGAATTTAAAACACGTGTCATTTGATCCAAGAGTCATATCCCTTCAAAAAAGAACCTTCCAAAGTGTATAGATGCATTCAATTACTCTAAAAGGTGTGTAGAACAGGTGTGCCTTTCCGAATTCACTCAAATTTTATTTTGAGTCGCCTTAATTTAAAAAATTTGTCCCTGGCGCATCCTGTGGCGATCTGACGCATCATGCACCTGCTCTCTGGATTGTGGCGCATGATGCCCCAACCTAGCACATGATGCGCCAGAATCCAAAATTAGCTTCTTTTGCACCGAATTTCATCCTTTTTTTCCATTTCTACTCCAAATGCCTAAAAATGATATACATGCAACAAAAATAAAAAATACCCTTATTTAAATTGTAATATCACAAAAATTAAGAATAAAATAGGTACTTAAATTAGTATATTATTTTGGTGTATCAAAATCTTCAAAACTTAATTATTACTTCTCCTCAAGCGACACTTTTATTACATAAAAGCATAAGTCTTAGGGTAGAGATTAACTTATAACTTTTATACTTTAGTTTAATAAATAAAATAGCAAAATTTAAGAAAAATATTTTAGTAACTTAGATTGAAGTTCTAAGTTTAGGAATACTTAGGAATCAAATTGAAGATTTCTGAATCTCTATTCATTTCAAGAAGAATTGCAATTCGTTATAATAAGGACATTTAGAACATTGATAGGAAAAAAGAACTTCATTAAAACTTTACTAAGAATGTTACTAATACTCCAATATAAGTTTAGAAAATGTAAAAATGCTCCTTTCTTATGTTGATTCAAGTGAAGCCAATTTTTTATTAGGCATCTTCTCAAGCTTCTCCTCACTTATTTTTCTTTTCTTTCTTTTTTTTTTCTTTTCTTTTAGGATCTTTTCAATCCTTTCTTTTCTTTTCTTTTTCAAGTGAGGATTAATATATCTGAATAGCCTTTAATGATTTTAAACTTTACTGTCCTCTTCTTAAGATCAAAACTCTATACCTTTCTTTACTTTATAAATTCATATTAGTCTATGATTTTTCATAAAGTCTCATTCCTTTCTTCCTCATTCCTTTCTTCTTTTTCTTCTTACATGAAACTCTAAAATTCTTAACACTTCCAAAATACAATTTCCTTTTTAAATAGAAAAACATAGTCGTATTGACCTTCATTATTAAAAACTCTTTACCTAAATTTACCATAATACTTATAACCAAAAGTATAGTCATTTAAAGTTAAATCTTGATATACCATGCCATGTTAAAATAATTTTTAAGAATATAGTTACTTAAGGAAAAATTAAATTTAGTTTACTACTTTTCAAAATAAGTTGTTCTTTCCGCTAAACTTAAGTTTTGAAATTACTTTAAAAATAATTTGAATATAAATTTTAACAGGTGAAAGAAAATAGTAAATGTATGAAAATAAAAACTGACATGTAGAGGATTTTTTACTATAAAACTGTGCTCTGGTATACTGCAGGTACTAAGTGTACAACTATATACAAGCTTTAAAGCATTAAATAAAACATAATACATTCTAAAGAATTAGTTGAGAATTCAAAATATTAATACAAAAATTGAAAAAGTAAACTGACAAACTAAAATGAAAATACTAAAAAAGTAGAAAAAGTGAAAGTCTACAATTACTATTATAGATTTAGCTCACAACACAACATAAAAAGTCTTTTACTATAACAAGTTTCAAATAAAACTGCATCGCAATACAAACTCAAATAACTAAACAAGACTCATAAAACATCAATCTTCATCTCCTTCTTCTTCAGCACCTGATTCTTCTTCTTCTTCTTCTCCTTCTTCTTCATCATCAGGAATGGGATTATAGGGAGTGAAACTGGGGCAAGTAGGAAATTTCACATTAGGTTCACCCCTAAGGTGCCTTACCATGGTATTTTCAAAATCAATGTCATGTTGAACTCTCATCTATTGATATTCATCATTATATGCATTCCTTGCTCCTATCTCTCCCAAGTGAGTTTGAATCCTTACTATATCCATCTGTTGAATCATCACTTGGTCCATAATACCTTCAAGTGATACAGATCTAGAAGTAGATGCCCCTGAAGTAGATGCAGAGGGCCTATCCCTTCTTTACTTTTAGACTCAACAAATGATTCTACTCTCTGAATCATATGTCTCCCGATCAGATTTTGTGGCTTCAATCTCTCTTCATTTCTCTGGGATACTACTCCTGATTGTTCAAATATAGTGAGAATTAAGGCAGGGTATCCCAATCCTCTAGCTGTAGAAAAACCAGCAATACTTCGAGCATGCTGAACTATAAGTGGACCAAAATCTATTGCCTTCATGTTTTGAATGTAATAGTTAAGTACAACTCTATCCTTAGTAACATCAACCAAATGATTTGTTGGCAATAGTCTAGCAGAAATGAAGTGGTGTCATATTTTTGACTGAATAGTCAACATGAAAGCAGGGAAGTTAACCATATTGTTATCTTTAATCTTCCATTCCCCTCTTCCATCAGTAAAAAATGCAATCACTTCCTCCAGTGATGAATTAATCATCACAAATGCACCATTTTCATCAAAAAATACACCCCTCAAACCATTATAAGTATTAATCTGATCAACAGTAAATTCAACTTATTTACCTTTAACTTTGATGTGATCTTCAGTAGTGAGTCTCAGGTTTGCATAAAACTCCCAAACCATCGAGACAATTGCCATGGAAATGAGTAGCAGAATCTTTGCCAATTCTTGGCAAGAATCAATCTTTCTACCTTGCCATCTAGGTTTGCAAATGTCCGTGCTTGGATCATTCTCTTGATCTCCATTTGAGTATTGTATCTATGTTTGGCTTTGAAACTAATAAATCTTCATGTGTCACAGTCCTCGAGCGTCCTTTCTCTCTTAACATGGGGAGCCAAATGAAAATTCTATGAAAATCCAAATATAGTCCAAATAAATTACTAAATAAAAAATCTAACTCCTCAAGCAAGGTTATTTGGTAAGAAATATTTCACCATGAGTTTTCTTCAAATATTGTCATAAGAAATTCCAAATTTTGGATCTCCCATAATCCATGGTGAAACTAAATATTTTCTAAGTTAAAGTGAAGCTCTTACCAAGAAAAAGATGAAATCTATAGTCTTAAGCATTCAAATCCTTCTCATTTGCCCACAATGTGATGCCCTAGGCCAAGGTCTTGTGTTAGAAGATGATTCAAGTAGCAAAAAATTAGTTTGTCCTTGTGATTTCATGATTTTTTAGGCAATATAGCGCATTCAGTCCTTTGGCATATCATGCATCAATTTGGTGCATCATGCACTAAGGCTCTGCAAGTTGGCGCATCATGCGCTAGAGCTCAAATTTTCTAGATTTCAATTTTTGTGGAAGTCTGCTCTATACTACTTTACATCAACCTCTATTTGACTCAAATAAACCTTTCTAAGCAAATATAAACATTGCACAAAATTTCATAAACAACAAAAAACTCTCATTTATATATAAAATGTGTGCTATTAGAAACTAACATTTCTCAAGCCAACAAACATCAAATTTAGTGTTCTAAAGCAAACCAACATCCTAACACTGAAATCTAAACATCAAGACTCAAAACATAAACATAGATAATGTTCATTAGAATGAAGATGCAATCCAACACATCAAAGTAAAACAAACTGTACCACACAAAACATTCCATGCATAAATTAAGATCAAACATCATCTTCACTATCGTCCTTCTGGATATCTCCCATCGATTGGTAGTGTACATACAGATTGCAGAAGGGTCAAAATGGAAATTCTTCAGTTGAATTTTCCTCCTCAATCCAAGCATGTTTCTTGAACATATGTACCAATCCATCTTCAATATGCCCTGTCTGTTCAAAATGTTCCTTTAGTATCCAATCTAGATGATCCAACATTTAAGTAATATTCCCAATCACGTGCATGAGATTCTTCACATCATCTTCTATCTTCTTGATTCTTTTTAAAAGTGCACCTGAGTTGTAGTAAAGCTAAATAGGTGATTAATTTTGAGATCATTTATCCATCATTACATTCATATCATTTTCATCTCCCATTCCAATACAATTGTAGTAAAGTTTTGGATCCATCGACTTCTAAGAAAGTGGCAATTTTTCTCAAATTTCATAAGGTACTTGAGCTTGACAACAAAGTAAGAAAATAGTTGATGGATGTCCCAGTCGAGTTTCAGATCCATTCACAATCGAAACCAAAATTAATTTCTCAATAATAGCTCTAACATCAATAGGTTTTCCGGTTTGAATGTAATAATTTAGAATGTCACTCTCCTTAGTGACCTTAATAATTTTCATTGTAGGCAGTAACTTCAATGCAACAAAGAAGTGTCAGGCTTTTGAAACTGAATTTAAAAATGATTAATGAAAATTTGCATTTCCATCATCTTTGGTCTCCCAATTAGCATATTCATTCGTGAGGTAGCGGTAGAGTTCATTCATATTCTCTCCTGTAGGGTAAAGTTTGCATAATGGCAGATAGGCACGTTTTCAATCATAAAAATCTTGTTTATTCTTGAAAGAGTGAATTGCAAAAATCTACCACACATGTAAATTATTCCTTGGTTGATCTCATGAACATATGCATAAAATTATTTTACTACGAAATCAACAACAATGACACTAGTGTAGCAAAGCACTTCCCAACGCCACCGCACAGTAGTCTCTTCTACTTGAGTATTCATCATGTTGAATCCTTTTACAAATTCCCTTTCTTTCATAAGCCTCTTCATAACTAGAATTTGATCATGTAATTTATGTGCATAAAAATAGATGAACTTTTTACGGTTGAAAATTCTAAATCTAGCGGAGTTTCTAGAGTGGGAAGCTATAATAATTGAAAAATGGTGACTCTTCCCTAGTTTCCTCCCCTAAAATATAGTTTGGAGTCGGTTTTTAGGAGTTAAATGGACAAGAAACAACCAAAAATTATCAAAAATTGCCATTTGAGAAGTTTTAAACATTTTTCAGACCAACAGCGCATCATGCGCCATCTCTTTAGAAAGTGGTGCATCATGCGCCGTTCCATAATTTCCGTCTTTTCAATTTTGATCCAATAAATTCTCAATTTGTTCAAAAAATTAAGCAGATAAAGATGTTTCTAAAAACTTTATCAAATAATTTCAACTTCTAATGTGCAGTTTAGAGGCATTTCATTTCTTCTAGAAATATTTCCTACTCGTTGACATTTATCGCACATTTTAATATATTCATTAAAATCTTAATCTTTAAAATCTTTAAAAATAGTAGGCCAATAAAATTTAGCTTGCAAAATCTTATATGGAGTTCTATTTGTTTCAAAATATCCTCCATATTCAGAGTCATGGCATCTTTCAATTATCTGTTGAGTTTCTTCATAAGGCACACATATTTTAATAATTAGATCTTTACATTGTTTATGTAAATATGGGTCATCCCAAAAATAGTCTTTTGTCATCTATATAAATTTCTTTAATTGTGGATTTTTCATATCAGGTGGTAAAATATTACTTACAATATAATTCACTATATCAGCATACCACTACTTACAATATAATTTCAGGTGGTAAAATATTACACTATATCAGCATACCTATATCAGCATACCACAGTACATCCATTTCATCAATACTATATAATTATTCATCAAGGAAATTTTCTAAAATTTCATTTACGAAATTAGTTAATATTTCTATTTCTATCCTAGACAAATGATCGGCTATTTGATTATCATTTTTCTTTCTATCAATCACAGTAAAATCAAACTCTTGTTATAGAAGTATTATAGAAGTATCCATCTGTATCCATCTAATTAATCTTGGTTTACCATCCTTCTTTTGCATTAAGTATTTAATAGAAGAATAATTTGTAAGCACTATAAATTTATCAAAGACATAAGCAATAGCTAATAACTCTCTTTCAATAGAAATATAATTTATTTGAGCATCATTTAGAGTCTACTAGCAAAATATTTAACTTTAAAAACTTTGTCGTGCTTTTGTTCTAATACAGTCCCAATAGCATAATCACTAGCATCGCACATTACTTCAAATGATTTTTCCTAGTCAGGTGGTACTATTATAGGTGTAGTGACTAATTTTTTCTTTAATAATTCAAATGCTTTTATACATTCTGCTTTTATACATTCCTCATCAAAATCAAATTTCTTATCTTTTCTAAAAGTGGCATAGCGGCTTAGTTATTTTTCAAAAATTTTTTATGTAGCGCCTGTAAAAACCAGCATGTCCTAGAAAACTTCTCACCCTTTTAACATTAGTAGGTGGTGGTAATTTTTCTATAACTTGGATTTTTGCAGGATCTACCTCCATGCCTTTTTCAAAAATTTTATGCCCAAGCACAAT
>NW_018165771.1:77357-126242 GCF_001263595.1 Phalaenopsis equestris | reverse complement strand
CCTTGGTTGACTTTTTCACATACTTCTAGAACTTTTTCTAAATTATTAAGACATAACTCAAATGAAGTCCCAAATATAGAAAAATCATCTATAAACACCTCCATTCCATGTTCTATAAAATTGCTAAAAATTGGCATCATGCATCTTTGAAATGTTGCAGGTGCATTGCATAGTCTAAAAGGCATTCTACGAAGCTTATAAATGTTTTCTCTTGATAGTTGGTATATCCATCGAAAAAGCAATAATATTTATTCCTAGCCAATCTATCCAACATTTGGTTTGTAAATGGTAAACAAAAGTGATCTTTTCTGGTGGACATATTTAATTTTCTAAAGTTAATACAATTTCACCAACCAGTTACTTGTCTTATTGGTACTAATTCATTTTTCTTGTTTTCTTCAACAGTCACTCCTCCTTTCTTCGGAACACAGTGAATTGAGCTTACCCAAGCACTATCTAAAATAGGATGTATAATTCTAGCATCTAACCATTTTAAAATCTCTTTTTTAACAAATTCTTTCATTATTGGGTTTAATCTTCTCTGGGATCAGCTTTCGGTTCATATTGTTCATCTAATAAAATTCTGTGCATACAAAATGAAGGACTAATTCCTTTAATATATGCTAAAGTCCATCCAAAAGCCTTTTTGTACTTATTCAACATTTCTATCAACTTTTGTTCATGAATTTTGGTCAACTATAATAACAGACAATGTAGTGACTCTCCTAAAAAAACATACTTTAAATTGGCAGGTATTATCCTTAATTCAAGTTCAGGTGGTTTAATACTTGAAGGAATAAGATTTTTACTATCATTTTCCAACAAGTCTAACATTTCAAATTTGCCCTGAATATAATCTAATCTTCTCTTTTTATTTCATCTTCATTCTAAAAAATTTCTCCTTGCTTAAATTTATCTTTGAATTCTTTCTTATTCTGTTCATTACTAAGATAATCAGCTACTTCCATCTTGAAACATTCATTATCTTTTTCTATTGCATTATATTTCATAGGTTTTGCTATATTAAATTTTACTTCTTGATCATTAACTCTCATTATTAATTCTCATATTTGCACATCTATTGCAGCTCTTCCTGTTGTATGAAATGGTCTCTCTAAAATAATAGGAATCTCTTTATCTTCCTCCATATCCAATACTATAAAGTCTATAGGGAAAATAAATTTATCCACTTTTACTAGTACATCCTCTATAACTCCTTTTGGATAAGTTTTTGATCGATCAGCTAACTAAAGAGTTACAGTAGTAGGGGATCTGTTTCCCAAATATAAATGTTTAAAAATTGAGAAGGGCATAAGATTAATACTCTAAACTAAATCACATAAAGCTTTTCCATGAAACCTTTCACCAATTGCACTAGGTATAGTGATCCGACTTTTTTTGTTACGATAGATTGTGTAAAGTTTAATTAAATATAATAAATTAATATTTGGATTCTACACAAGTATATGTATTATTATCAAGTATTAATGGACTTTCTATTTAAGCCCCAAATATCGGTCGTATGGAGAAGGTTTAAATTTGTTAGAGAATTCACAGAATGTCAATTAAAATCACAGTCACTAATTTCAATTGCTGAGATGTAATCAAAATTAAATTTCTAAACTATTATCAAATCAAATATGTAAAATTTAAAACAGTAAATACTAATCTATTAACTATGTTTATGTAACGAAGATTCTTATGTGAAAAAGCATCATTCCCACTATAATGAGGCTATGGTAAATGAGATGAGATAAATGTTCATAATATGTATTGTGCCAAATATAATTTTAATTATTCTCTACCCTGATACAGTGCAGAGAAAATCATTGGCTAATCTCAGTGTTTAGTCCCTAAATCCATTGCTAGGCTAGGAGGATACTGGCTCCCACTCCAGAGCTCCCACTTCCCTTCACCTGAAGGCTAGTTCTTGCTTCAGTTTTTAAACACAAAGATTGAATTGAAGATTTTAGTCTGTTACCCTAATGGTTCTCCAATTCTACAGCCAAATAAGAATATTTCCCTATTTATTTGCACTTAATTCAACAAATGATGTTCTCTTTCATATCAAATGTGATCCTTACTCTGCCGTAGAACTCATACTCCATTTCCCGGATCATATGTTTCATAACACATTTTAACAATGCAATTGGCCAGAATGAAAAGTAAATTAAGTTCAGAGTTAAAAAATCATCACAATTAATTTTACAATTTAATATTAGCACATTCATATTATCTCTTCATTTTGCCACATCTCATAGTAAGGAGAAAGATTGAGGGAACGACTCAGAATTCATGAGAAAGAAATAACAAAACACAAATTTCATATATAAAAGAAAGTTCATACAAAATTGATAAACAAATAATACTTATCTGAAAACTCTTTCTTAAAGAAAATTCTTTGTAGTCTTTTCTTAGAAATGCAGGAAGAAGATATCTCTCACTTTTCTCCTTCTCCAACAGTCTTACAGAAAGTTTCACACTAAATCTCACCACAAAAATACTAAACTATGAAAACAAAATCACTAATTGAATCCAATATGGAAGTGGAATGGAATGATGTGGTGCAAAAAATGAAGGTAGAGGAGTGAAAAATGCAGAGGAGCGCTTTTTCCGATGAAATTCGGCCCCAAATACAGCTCAAGGTTGGTTCTCCAAGAGGTGCCTCCGAAAAGTCTTCAAAAAATCATCCAAATACATCAAACCTTCTAGAAATGGGGTCTGCACCACCTTTGGTGCCGTCGGCGCTGAGTAAAAATCTCCGCGTTAATTTTTTCTGCGCAGTCGGCACTTCCGACGCTGAGCATTTCTTAAAAAACATCATTTTGGCTCCAAAGTTCATCCTTTTTGCTTCCTATTTGCTTTAAGCCCTAAAAATCAATAATCTACAAGAAAACATCAAAATAGCTTCCATTAAAGTGTAATATCACCAAAAATGAGTATAAAATATGGGTCTAAAAATGCATATATTTTTTGTGTATCAAAATCCCCCAAACTTACATGTTACTTATCCTCAAGTAACTCCATAACTTTTTTATTGCATAAAAAATATGACTTATGATAAAGACTTTAACATTTAGACTTCCATATTTTATCTTTTCAAATATAATAGTATAACTTAATAAAAATTAAAAACAACTATAGTTAATACTAAAGGTCTAAAGATATTCAATAATTAAGTATAAGGTTTCTAATCATCTATTTCTTGATAAATTTCAGCCCCAAATAAAGTCCAAGGTTGGTTCTCCAAGACGTGCCTCAAAAAACTTTTCAAAAATCATCCAAATATATCGAACCTTCTAGAAATGGGGGCTGAACTGCCTTTGGCGCCGTCGGCGCTGAGTAAACAATTCAGTTATTCTGTTATTCTATGTCGTCGGTGATACCCTTGGCGTGGTCGACGCTGAATTCTTCTTTAAAAACGTCTTTCTGACTCCAAATTCCATCCTTTTTGCTTCCTTTTTGTTTTAAGTCCTAAAAATCAACAACCTACAAGAAAATATCAAAATACACAAGAAAATACAAGAAAATATCAAAATACCTTCCATTAAGGTGCAATATCACCAAAAATAAGTATAACATATGGGTCTAAAAATATATATATATTTAGCGTATCAAGATCCCCCAAACTTACATTTTACTTGTCCTCAAGTAACTCCTCTACTACATAAAATATGACTTATTTCTAGACTTCTATATTTAAGTTCTCTAAACATAATAGTATAACTTAAGAAGAATTCAAAACAACTCGAATTAATACTAAAGGTGTTGCGTTATTTAGTAATTAAGTCTAAGATTTCTGATCCTCTATTTCTTTCAAGAAAAATTGCAATTTGTCATATTAAAGTCACTTAGAAATTCATATGAAAAAGAACTTCATAACACTTTCTTAATCATTAAACTAATACTCAAATAAAAAGTTTAGAAAATGTGTACAATTCTTTATCCTTAAGTTGATTCAAGTGAAGCCAATTTTTAATTAGGCATCTCCTCAAGCTTCTCCCCTTATATTTTCTTTTCTTTTTCTTTTCTTTTCAGGATCATTTTTAATCCCCTTTTTATTTTCTTTCTTTCTTTTCTTCTCTTTTCTTTATATGTCAGGATTACTATATCTGGATAGCCTTTAATAAATTTGAACTTCACTATCTTCTTCTTAAAGTTAAAAACGTTTTACATTCCTTCGCTTAACAAATCTATATTAACTTAAAGATTTCATAAAGTTTAACTCTTTTCTTTTTACATGAATCTTTTCATATTTTTAATACTTCAAAAATACAAATTTTCTTTACTAAAAATAGAAAAACGTAGTTTATTCTCTTTTACTAAATATCTTAGCCCCTAGAATTAACCTTTATTATTGAAAATTTTTACTTAAATTTACTATATATTTAGAAACATGAATATAGTTATCCAAAGGTCATATTAAATTTAAAATTTTGAAAATATAACAAAGTGAAGACATACAATTAAGTTCTTTCTCTCTTTCTAAAAATGATTTTTCTTCTTCTCCCCCGTAAAAGAAAGCATTAAATACATAAGAAAAAAAATTTATGCCTGTTGGAGATTATGATTTTTGAACATAAATTTTAAAAATACTGCAGGTGCTAAAATGAAAACTACAAGGCTAAAAACATTATATTGCACATAATACATATAAAATATGCTGAAAAAGAGCTAATCACAAAATACTAATCACAAAATAGAACAAAGATAGAACAAAGTGCTGAAAATAACAACAGAACTAAACTAAATTCTTAAAATAAAAACTGTGTTCCACATTACAGTTTCACATAACATAACAAATAAAGTCAGAACAACATCACAACACAAACAATACAATCACACAGTACAAACACAAACAAATAAAATAGATCACCAGTCATTATCTTCCTCATCATCGACATCTAACTTCTGCTGCTGATATGGAGTATAAGTAGGGTGAATATGGAACTGAACTGTATGGTCACCCGTCAGGTATCTCACTAAAGCATCATGATAGGCAGCATCATACTAAAATTTCTGGCAAATCAGATCATCAGTGTGAGCATTTCTAGCTTCTATATTTTGCATCCAATGATCCATCCTAAAAATATCTCCCTATTGAATCATTATCTGGTCCAAAAGTTCTCTGTTGCTGGGGTCACTAGAAGTAGGTCCATGAAAGGTAGAATGAATATCCCTAGAATTAGAAGGATTATCTCTAGCCTAACTACCATATCTGCAACCAACATGGGACTCATAAGTCTTGATGTTGGCAGGCCCAATGGGTCACTGTGGCCAAATCCTCTCCTCATTAGGTCTGAAATCAAGTTCTGCATGCTCACAAAGTGTGTAAATCAGAGCAGGGTGCGCCAATCCACTAGTAGTCTCTCATAGAGCAATAGATCGAATGTTCATATAAATAATATAACCCAAATTTATGTCCATAACTTGCTGAATACAATAGTTCAGGATGGATCTATCTTTGGTCACCTCACTATGATGGTTCGTCGTTATCATTCTTTCAGAAATAAAATAATGCTAGGCCTTGGATAGTACATTTAAACTAGTACGGGGAAAGTTAACTTTAACTCCATTTTTTATTTTCCAAGCCCCTATCTCACAAGTCAGAAAAGAAATAACTTCATCTACAGCCCTAGATCAACACTCTGAGTCAACCCTAAGGGCAAGCAATCCTATGAGAAATCAATTTGAGCTTCCCCATATTGACCCTACCTACTAAGTGCTAGAGGTTAGGACCAATATGTGGAACTTCAAGTTGAGCCAAGAGGAGTGTAGAAATTCTAATGATGAGGGTTCCTCTTCTAGTTTTTTCGGAATAGTCAATAGGAAAGTCCTATAGCTAGACCTTAAGTTACTAAAGAGGAAAAACTAAACCTCAACCAAAAGTGAGGTCAACAGTAATTATTTTTAAAGATAATCATAAAGTTTGATATAAATTAGGAAATTGAGTCATAGAGAGTTTTTCTAACCATGGGAAAATTAGAGAAGGTTCTTAAGGGTTAGATGATAATTCCCTAAAATTTTCAGATTTTTTGAAATTATAAAAAAGCTATTAATTATTAAATTACTATAGAGTGTAATTAATTGATTAAAAATTAAATATAATTAACTAAATTCTGATTTTAAGTTCATAATATTCTCCTAATTTTTTGAGTCCAGAGGCATTTTTATTATATTTTTATGATTTTTCTGTGAAAAGATATGTAATTTTGAAGTTTTTATCTATTATTTGTATATATCTAACTTCCTACATAAAGGATATTACGCACGACACTGACTCATTCCTCAGACTAGCCGAACGCGCATGCAGCAACGTATGACTGACTGAGATTTACATGTGGTAGCCTACGTGGCCCGCGGTTAAGTATGCTTTTTATGGACGGATCCCCTGTCTAACTTAATAGGAGCGGTTCTTTTCTGATACACGGAGATGAACGACATATGTTCATCGTCCCCGCAAGATGATTAACAGATTACTGTCCATCTTTAAAAGCTGATTTCTCTCCTGATACTCAATGAAACTTAATAGAATTTTTTTTTACAGCTTCATCGTGATGAGACGAATCAATCCATCCAGTTAGATACTTATGGAGTGATTTTTCTCTTCACAATGTGTGAAAAATGAGCTCAAGTTAAGGTTTTAGGCTATATCTTAGCCTCAATTTATGGAGCTTCGATCTCATTTTTTATAGAGCTTTTCCTTGAGTTGAGCAAGATTGTACTTTTAATTTGGATTGAAATAAAGTATGTATATGAAATCAGTGAAATGGGGTCACAGGTTTACTGATCAGTAGGTTACATACTATATGAAGGGCCAATTTTGATTTGGATCTTCTCCTTAGAGCTCAGGGAAGCTTTTGGGATAGTCAATTTGAAGTTTTGAAAGGTTTGGTGTCAAGCCCAAAATCTATCCTAGATTTGGGAAGTGAAATTGGAAGAGAGCAAAGGAGGTAAAGGGCTGAAGGTATGGGGTTTCAACTCCTTAGGTTTTTGGCAACAATTTTTCTCTAGGATGTCTTAAGAAATGGGTAGTGTATACAGATTTCTTCTCTCCTCTTCCCTTTATTAGCTCATTCCTTGCTCAATTTATAACCATCAATGGTGGCAACATTGCTTAGGTCCATGTGGGGAAGGTAGATTATATCCTCAGGATGACTGAGGATAACTTTAGAGCTTGGAGATAACCTTGCTTGAGTTCTTCCAAGCTTTCCATCATGATGTTCCATGGATTTTGTTCTTGTCTTGCCTCCATTAGGTATCTTATGAAGTGGATATGGCAACTCAAATAGCCTGATATTACCTTCACCATATAAGCTCCATTGGTTAATTAATGATGTTGAAGATGGGGTGACACATACACCTCCTCATCATCATTTTTTATGTTATGCTCATGATTGCCTTAATCATGAGAAGGATGAGGTTTATATGAGTCTCTCCTTTATTGGAGAATGAGGGAGGTGAAGGATGAGTTCATCACATCCATTTTCCTTTTATGACACCCTTGTGATACGCTTTTGTCATGGGTCATTTATTGAAAATTAATCATGTCATCAGAATTTCATAAGTCATGGATGACCCATTAATCATTTGTCATATGATGGTTAGGTTTTAAGTGTAAAAATATGATTTTTATGTGGCCATGGATTTGTCTTGCCATTGGTTTAAATCAATATTTTGAACTTAACCTTAGGTCTAGTAATATTTAATTTCATTCTGTTTAATTAATTAAATAATTAATTAATCAAGAGAATAAAAATAATTTGATGAAAATATCAAATTTTGATAAAAATGGTGATGTTGACCAAGTTTGACCACAATTGTCAGGGTTGACCCTGCTTGACAAATTTAGGTCCAGGGTTGCCCAGGATGGTATACTTGACCAAGTCATGGTTATTTTAGTCAAGGGGACAATGGGCTAGTGATATGAGCTGGGTTTGACCAAGGTTGATCTGGGGTTGACCAGAATGGTCAAATTGACCATATAGTGATGTCTTGACCATATGGTGTTCATTTAGGTCTAAGTATGACCAAATGGTCAATTGTGGTGAACATAAGGTTTAAAATTCACCACTTTGACCAATGTAGGTCAATGGTGTCTATTATTGACCAAATTATCCAGTTTGACCAATCTGGTACTATGGAATGATCAAATGGTCAAATTTAACCAATTTAGGATTTAGATTGATCCACTTGTCCAAGTTAAGCAAAGTTGACCAGTTTGACCAAAGTTGACCAATTTGACCAAAGTTGACCAGTTTGACAAAAGTTGACCAATTTGACCAAAGTGGACCAATTTGACTAAATTTTACTAGTTGGGCCAAAGTTGTCCAATCAAGTCAATTGGGTGTCATTTTTGACCTTATAGTCAATGTAATGACCAATATGTCAAAGGTTGACCAGATTTGGGGTTGTCATTGTTGATCTAATCTTTTTTGGGTGTCAACTTGGCTGAAGCCCAAAGGGGTTATTTTGGGAGTTTTTAGGATTTTGGGGACCCTAGATAAGTTTAAGGGAGTCAATATTGGTAGACCCTTTGCCTTAATGATCATGATGATCATTCTCAGGTTTTTTTGGATTGTCTGAGAATCTTAAGCCAGATGGTTACTCAAGACATGTTTTGTCTATGATTGTCATTTTAAGATCTTCACAAAAGTGAGGTCAACAAATGGGCTTCCATTATGTGTAGAATATAGGACAAGTATACCTCATATATTGTCGGTGACGGAAACGGTCTATATCACCCAGATGAAACTATCAGTTTGTTGGTTGTTTTGAAAAGAATAATATGATTATACCGTGACAGGTAACTTATCCTTCAATTTTCAAATACTGTTGAGGGAGGGAGTGTAATGATTTATGATGGAGTCATAAAAAATATATTATAAGAAGGCCATAGTTCCTTATTAGGAAGGTCTTATATCTTACAATATAAGGGAAGATGACTATCATGTTCCATTGAAGGAGGACTTATGTCATCTCTCATAGATGTCAAATGTCACTTCTGGAAGAGGAGTGATATGCGACTTACATCCCATTCCAAAGAAAGAAACTAAAGGGCTGACATGATTCTAAGTCAATAAGGTCTTACATCCAATAGCCGGAAGAAAGTAGATGCCATAGTCCATTTAAGGAGGTCTTACACTGCTTTTTAAAGCTGTCAAATGTTGGTTTTCGCCAGTTTTAAGAAGGAATGCTATGTGTCTTACATCCTATCCCAAAGGAATAACTATAGAAAAGACATATTTATGGGTTAGGAGGGTCTTATATCTTATAGTTAGAAGGAGAGTAGATGTCATAATCTATTTAAGGCCTTATACTGCAATCCATAGATGTCAAATGCAATTAATTGTTGGTTTTGAGAAGGAATACTATGCGACTTACATCCTATGTCAAAGAAATAACTATTGGAAATCCATAATTTTATGTCAGAAAGCTCTTACATCCAATAATTAAAAGGATATTTGACGCCATAATCCATTTAAGGAGGTCTTATACTACTATCCAGAGATATCAAATGTCAATGTCTATTGGTTTTGAGAAGGAATGTCATGCAACTTACATCCTATCTCAAATAAATAACTATAGGATAGTTATAATTCTGTGTCAAGAAGGTCTTACATCCAATAGTTAGAAGGAGAGTAGATGTCATAATCCTTTTAAGGTCTTATAATACAATCCAGAGATATCAAATGTCAATATTTATCAATTTTGAGGAGAAATGCTATGCAAATTGCATCTTATCTCAAATAAATAACTATAGGAAAGCCATAATTTCATGTCAGGAAGGTCTTAAATCAATTAGTTAGAAGGAGAGTAGATGTCATAATCCATTTAAGGAGTATTTATACCACTATCCAGAGATATTAAATGTCAATATATGCTGGTTTTGAGAAGGAATGATATGCGACTTACATCATATCTCAAAGAAATAACTATAACAAATCCATAATTCCATGTCAGGAAGGTCTTACATCCAATTGTTAGGAAGAGAGTAGATGTCATAATCCATGTAAGGATGTCTTATACTACAATCCAAAGATATCAAATGTTAATGTCTATCATTTTTTAGAAGAAATGCTATGCGACTTACATCCTATTTGAAAGAAATAACTATAGGAAAGCCATAATTCAGTGTCAGAAAGGTCTTACATCCAATAATCGGAAGGTGAGTAGATGTCATATTCCATTTAAGGAGGTCTTGTACTACTATCCAAAGATATCAAATTTCAATGGCCATTAAAAATAATGAAGAGAAATGCATTGTTACAATGTTTCTGTTGAGGATTTTGAGATTGCCATTCTGTAGAATTTTTGTTCATTTTGAAATTATGTTGGTGTTTGTTCTAGCCTTTCTAGACCTGCACAAGCATCATAAACAGTTGGGGATTTTTTCTTTTATAGTAAAACCATTCTATCTTTCTTTCACTACAAAATATTTCATAAGATAACATATAGGATGTCGGCACTTCATGGTATGTCATATCAAAAATGTCTTTAAAACACATCATAAGTTATTTGATTCATCTTATTATTATGTCAGTAGTCTTAGACAAAATAGACCATCCATGAATACCCTGTACTCTGAGATACTTTTAGAAATGAATTTCGTCGAGTATAACCGAGGTGCTCAGACATTGATAGGGTCATGGTAGTTTTGGAAGTTGTAAACGTTGAAGTTTTGGTATCAGGCAATATCCAATAGGATGCTTGGCAGAGTGCATACTTCGTAGCATTATATAAATTCATTTTCTCCTTATGCTTAGAATAAAATGCTTGGCTACATCAGCTCCACTTCCTTGTAGAACCAAGACTGATCCTCGTGGGATGGGAATTTGGTATGAACCATGAAATTCTCAGGGGCCTAGTTTGCTTATTTCTAGTTCCTGTCAAAACAAAATAGAACATTTGTTCATCAATGATGTTGTACAGAAGAGTCTTTCAAAGTCATAGCTGTCAATGTGAGCTAGTATGCAATCCTCTTCTTCATACATGTTGATAATATAACTTTCTAGAATAAAATTAGATGGCATTATATCCCAAGCCACCAATCATTTAATGATCTGGATAATTATTGTTGCCATTGGATCCACCTGCTCATACTGTAGAACTCAAGGAGAGTTTCCATCTTTATTTTGGACATTGTTATAACAACATCCATATTGGATAGTAACTCCTCCTTTATTGCATATCCATTTGTTTGGTTTAGAATACATCCTTCTTCTCAAATATCCAGCTTGTCCATTTTTGCGTGCTTCCATCACATGTTCAATGATTGTTGCCTATTTGTCTTCATCAAAGACTTCAGAGACCAGTTGAGTTCCTTCAATATTGTTGATTATGTGACCATTAACATACTTAAATTATTCAAAATAATGTTGTTTGACATTTTCTCTGGAAATGATACATTAATGTAAATATGTCAGATAGAGTTTTAGATCAATTTGTAATTTGGATGTTGAGAAATTTTTATTTGAAAGGCTCATTTGATTTGTTTTAAGAGTTTATGCTCACAAACACTTGTTCGATAAGCAAGAAGGTAATCTCAAAGAGACAAAAGTTTATAGATGATAAATTCATTTTATTATTATTTCTCAAATTAAAAATATTTCATTGTTTTTCAGGTTGCATAATATTTTTTAAATATCACCCATTTATTTGGCGTAAAATTTTTTTTATTTAACAATGAACCAATTGATAGGATCCTCCCAAGTATGTCTTTTCAACTACAGATGGGCCATCCCATGTTGGTTTGAATTTTTTGTTTATTTTTCTGTGAGCTATGATAGGTCTTCAAAGCACTAAGACTAGATCCTTGATTTGAAATGTCACAAGACAGTCCAATTTGACGTGGGTTCTTATCTTTCTCACTTGATATAGTTCAAGATTTTATTGAGTTTGCAGTCGTTTGCCCTCCAGACTCTCAAGTTCTTCAAGTCATAATTTTGCATTTTCCTTTTCTATTTTTTTGTTTGCATTCAAAACTCTAAGAGAAGGAATTTTCACTTTGAGAGGCAATATGGCTTCAGAAGCATATACCAAAGCAAATTGTGTTGACCTTGTCGATGTTCGGTACATAGTTCTGTAAGCACATAGAGCCTCTATCAATCACTCATGCCATTGTCTGGAACTGTTACTCAATGTCTTTTACTGATATTGTACCAATATTTTATTAAAACCTTTAGCTAAACCATTGGCTTTGGGATAGTAGATTGTCGAATACCTCCAGTCTATGCCATGTCTTTGAATAAAACTATTCATTTTCATATTTTTGAAAGAAAGCTTGTCGTCTGATATAACTCTTTGTTGACAAGAAGGATCATCCCAATTTCTGCCCCTATCTTAAGATGATGCGACACACAATAGAGGGTTGCTTCAGTTTCAAGGATTGGTTTAAGAGGAATCTTAAAGAAGAAAAAATAGCAATCCCAAAATAATAGTTAGAAGAACTTGAAAGAGGTTCTATAAATATGATTTTGGCCAACGTCAATCACTCTGATAGATCTGTATTCAAAGGGAGATGTATGGAGCACAATTTGGAGCAAATCATCTAAGAAGATACTAGAGAATATTCAGAGCACTTCAGAGCAGGCAACTATCCAGAGTCTACAGCCTTCCCAGCCCGAGTTAAAAATTTCACCAGAGAAATCGTTGTAGCCAGAAAAAAAAGAAGAACATCGTCATGAAGGCCGATAGTGCAGGGGAAAGGATAAGGGTTGCCTTTGTTAGCTTGGTTGTCTCGTATTCGGTGAAGAAAATTCCTGAACCCCTGACCATGTATAATTATTTCTTTACCCCACTAGGGTCTTTTAAATATAATGATTATGATTTTGGCTATGCTCTAACTGTCTCAAGTGTTATTGGCCAATGTAACATCGATCTTGATTTCTAAATTGATCCTCAAATCTTATTTAAGCCTATGAACATGCCGATAAGAACGAAGAAGATATCGACATTACTGGACATGATAGTGTCGGGAGTGAGGAACAAGTCCTCGAATACTATAGTGCACTGCTTGCCATCAACTTAGATTTCTCCGATGTATAAGAGACACCAGATGTTTTTCCAACAACATTGCAAGAAGTAGAAGAAGTGATCATAGAGGTTAACTTGAGAAGTGGGAAGGTGTTACCCACGAGAAGAACTCTAATGGATAAAGGGAAACAAATAGGCACTCGAGAAGATCTACCTCCACCTCCGCCAGTGGAAGAGACACATACTAAATAAAGATTTGAGAATTTTATAAAGTGGATTATAATGTACTAACTCATCTTAGAAGGTTGTCAACGAAACAAAGAATCTAAGATGCTTTGATCTTGTCAAAGGATATGAGAGATTCTCTGTTTAGTGCTTTACTTAATCCAGAGATTTGCTTAGCTCAGTTGGCCAGCACATCCTCAGATGAAGTTTTTTTTTGTTAAAGAAATAGTCTAGGATAACCTTTAAAGAGGAAGACTTGTTGCTCGACACCACTGACCACAACCGACTGCACTACAAGTCCGTTGGTATCGACAAATTTGTGTTGTCTAGTGTTTTGGTAGATCAAGGAGTGTCACTCAACTTAATGAGTCTACGTACGTTGACATACTTAGGTACTGATGCTCAGGAGCTTACAACTGATAAGATTATGTAAATAGAATTTAAATGGAAGGGAGAAAGAGCCCTTAGATCGATTACCTTGTGAATGGAAGTTGGAGAGCTAATAACAAACGCAAAATTTCATATCATTGATGTAGGGACCTCTTTCAATGCTTTACTTAGTCGACCATGGATTCAAGAGCATAACATGGTTATGTCATCTTTACACTAGTGCATCAAGTATCCTACAAATGGACAAGAACATTGTATCAAGGGTGATTTACAACAATTTTCAGTTTGTGAAGTGGGCATCCACGAAATTGCCGCTTACTACGCACCTCCAAAAAAGACTGTCTTTTCCCATGAAGTCTTGATAAATGAGATGGAAAATTTCGATGGATCAAAAGAGAAAGTCCATTCAACTCCATGTCAACGATCAACTACCATTTCTTCTCAACAAGTTGGTAGAGGTTCTTTTAGGCCACGCATCCAAGATCAAAGTAGGGGATGTGGACGTGGAAGAACCAACATGATTGTTGAATGGACAAGGTCAACCATCAGCATTGATGTGGAGGAAAGGCTCAATGAAGAGATGATGATGATAAAATAGAAGTAGCATCAATTTAAGATTTCCTTAGAAAATTTGGAGAAAAGTGAATACAAGTCGATGTATGATCGGATCAACCACTACGTGCATGCCATCACCCTTACTCCGATCCACCCTCCAAATGTTGAGAGTTTAGAGGTCAAGGAATGTAGCATTGGTTTGAAACCAATCAAGTTTTATCGTGCTTCCCCTTATACTAGTTCTGAAAATCATGTAAATTTGGAAGATTTTTCTAGTGAATTAATGGAATTACCTTTTGGTTAAGCTACAAAAGCTAATTTAAAAGAGATATGTGCCAAAGCAAATGCCAAAGGATAAGCTTTAACTCTCTAAGAAATTTTGGAATGTTAAAGTTTGTGCTCTTAACTCGAACGAAGGTTTCACATTTTTTACAATAGGACGAGTTGATGTTTTGAATATTTGCATGGTTGTTACTACTGGATTGGAAGAGGATTGCCTCGATGTGGAGGATGACTCTGACGATCATTCAATAAATGATTCTTTACTAGAATTCAAAGAAGAAATCAAGTCAACCATCAATGAGTTCAAGGAAGTCAACCTTGGGACTGAAGAGCAGGCCTGACCTACCTTCATAACTACTCAGCAAGGATGAATCAATATAATTGATAAAATTGTCATACTTTAAAGATTGATTCACCTGGAACTATGATGAAATGTTAGGGATATCAGCAGAAGTTGGAGTTCACAAGCTTGGGGTGGACAAAGATATGATCTCAGTGAAACAAGCTCCCAATAGAATGCTTCCTGAGACAGAGCAACAAGGCATTGCTGAGGTAGAGAAGTTAATAGACACTAACTTTGTGCAGGAAGAGAAATACCTCACATTGTTAGCCAATATTGTACCAGTCAAGAAAAAGTATGTACAAATCTTTATTTATGTCAACTTTAGAAATAAAAAAAAAGCATTTCAAAAAGATGAGTTTTTGTTACGGATACTAGAGTTAATGGTGGACATTGCTTCGACGTATGAGATTTTCTCTTTCATGTATGGATCATCAGGTTACAACAAAAATCAAGTTGGCTCTAGAAGATGTAGAACTTGCAACTTTCCGAAGTCGATTAGGATTTTCTGCTATACAGTAATTTCATTCAGGTTGAAGAATGCTGGAGCAACATATCAAACAGCTGTGACGAAAATCTTTTATGAACTCATTCACAACCAAGTGGAATGCTATGTGGATGATTTGTTCATTGAAAGTAAATAGAGAATATACCATTTGTACGATTTGAGGATTGTGTTCAAATGATTATGGCAATATAATCTTAAGATGAATCCCTTAAAGTGCGCCTTCGACGTCACCTCCCAAAAATTTATACAATTCTTTGTTCGTCATCGGGGAGTCAAAATTGACTCAGATAAGATTTAATCTATCTTGGAAATTGCTTCTCCCAAAACCTTGAAAAAACTAAGTTCCTTCCACGAAAAGTGGGCATACTGAGACGTTTTATTTTTAATCTCTCAGATAACTTTCAGCCCTTCTTGGCATTAATTAAAAAGGACACCAAATTTTGTTGGGAAGAAAAATGCCAGCGAGCCTTTGAGGATGTTAAGCAATATTTAATGTTACCTCCTGTTTTGGCAGCCCCTATCCTTGGAAAACCTATGATACTTTTACCTCAACCTTAGAAGACTCTCTCGGGGGCTTATTAGCTCAGGTCAGTGTTGAAGGTATGAAAAACGCACTCTACTACTTGAGTCGCTGTCTAATACCAACAAAGGTAAAGTATCTGCCTATTAATAAACACTATCTAGCTTTAATTTTTGCTGCCCAGAAGCTTAGACATTACATGCTTTCTCATAGAGAAACCCTTATTTTAAATATTAATCCATTGTAATACTTGATGTCCCGACCAATATTTTCCGGACGTTTAGAAAGGTGGTCGATGATTTTATTACAACTCGGTAAAATTTTTTCCCCTCTACGCTATCAAGGGATAGATTTTATCAAATTTTCTCGTAGCATACCCACTTCTAGCAGGGTCCCCTCTCAATGATCAGCTACTAGATGAGAAGATACTACAAATGGAATAGTCCAAAGCCAGATGCTGAGAAATATACATCGGTGGAGCTTCATCAACCAAAAAGGACAAAGGATCAGAGATAGTCATCAACATAGTCGGTCCAATATACCCTCCATCTTCTTGGGGACACAAATTTATTCTAGTAACTACAAATTACTTCTCTAAGTGGGCATAATTTGTGTCGTTAAGAGAGGTTACAACACAACACGTTCTTCAATTCTTTAAGAGTTAAAATGTCTTCCATTTTGGTGTACCATGCAGGATTATTTTAGATAATTTGTCAGCCTTAAAAAGCACTAAGTTCAACAACTTCATCAAGAGACATCAAATAGATTGGATATACTCTACAATTTAATATCACAGTGAAAATGGGCTGGCTGAGGCCTTCAAGTCGCTTGTGCAAACTTTGAAGAAGGCGTTGGATAAAATAAATGTGGATGATATGATAAATTGTTGAAAGCTTTGTGCACCTGCAGGATGACGTGCAGAATTCCCACTCAATGTACACCGTATGCACTCATGTACGGGTCTGAGGTCGTAGTACTGTCAGAAATCCAGATACCGTCCCTCAGAGTCATTGTCGTTGATCCTAAAAGATATAGTTATTTAAAAATTATAAAGTTGATTATGCTTTACAACGGTGCCAAAAACTTGATGTGATATTTTATGAATAAGAACGGTAATCTCTTAATTTAGGGATTCTACGCAAGTATACATATCGTTATCAAGTAATATAAGACTTTCTATTTAAGCCCCAAATATTGATCCCACAAGGAAGGTTTAAATTTGAAATGATAAACTAACTAGGAAATTCACTGAAATAAAAAAAGGTTGCTGTCACTAATTTTGAATGTTTGAGATATTATCAGAACTAAATTATTAACTACTAGCAAAATTTAAATTCAAAGTTTAAAACTGTAACTACTAAACTATGTTTATGTGATAAAATTTTTTAATATGAAAAATTATCTTTCCCACTACAATGATTTTTTGGTAAAATGAGATGAGATAAATGTTTTAAATATGTATTGTGCCAAAAAGGGGCAAATTTAATTATCTACCCCGATTCAGTGTTATAGAAAATCATTGGTTATTCTTAAGTTTAGTCCCCAAATCCATGGCTAGGCTAGGAGGATAATGGCTCTCACTGCAGAGCTCCTACTACCACTTTTCTTCCCCTGAAGGCTAATGCTCACCTTAGTTCTTAAACACTAAGACTGAATTGGGGATTTTATTCGGTCACCCTAAAAATCTCTGATTCTACACCAAACAATGTATATTTCCCTATTTGTTTGCACTTAATTCCAAAATGAAATACTACTTAATGAAATTAAATGTGATTTTCACGCTATTGTAGAACTCATACTTCATTTCCTAGATCATATGTTTCATAACATATTTTAACAATTCAATTGGCCAAATTAAAAAGTAAGTTAAGAACGGAGTTGAAAAACCATCATAATTTTTTTTATATTTTAACATTAGCACATCCAAATTATCTTCTTCATTTCACCATATCTCAGAGTACGTAGAAAGATAAAGGAAACTACTCAGACTTCATGAGAAGGATACAACAAAACACAAATTTCATATATAAAAAAAGTTCATACAATAATAATAAACAAAAAATGCTTATTTGAAACTCTTTCTCAAAGTAAATCCTTTGTTGCCTTTCTTAGGAAATGTAGGAGGAAGAAATCACTCACTTCTCTCCCTCTCCAACACTCTTAAAAAAGAATTCACAGTTAAACTCACCATAAAAACTTAAAACTATAAAGAAAATAACTAACTAATTGTGTGGAATAGCGTGGAATGTAGGTGTGTGTTGTAGGAAATGTGGAAAAGCGTGGAAGAGAGTGGAAAGTGGTTTAAGGGTGCAAAGAGAGGTCTTCTATTATCAATTTCCACTCTAAATAGAGCTTAATGTCAGTTTTCCAAAAGTTACATCCAAGAACTCTTGAAAAAGCATCCAAATTCATCAAATCTTCTAGAAATAGGGCTTGCACCGACATTAGCACCATTGGTCACCATTGTGGCACCGTTAGTGCCACTGGCCCGTGAATTAATTACATGCCTCTGTCAAATGGCACCGTCGGCACTGCTTCTAGCGCGATCAGTGCTGAGGAAAATCTAGTCTCTATTCTATAGGTCTGCGCCGTCAGCGTCCATCCTGGCACCGTCTGCTCTGAGTATTTCTTCAAAAAGTTCATTTTGACTACAAGTTTCATCACTTTTGCTTCCTTTTTCCTTCAACTACTAAATGTCAACAACATGCAATAAAACATGAAAAATACCTTCCTTTAAAGTGCAATGTCACCAAAAATGAGTATAAAATATAGCTCTAAATATGCATGTATTTTTAGTGTATCAAAATCTCCCAAACTTAAATGTTGCTTGTCCTTAAGTAACTCCTTTACTACAAAAAAAATATGACTCATGGAAAAGATTTTAACTTCTAGATTTCCATATTTTAGTCCACTAAATACAATAGCATAACATAAGAAAAATGTAAAATAACTCGAGTTAATACTAAAGGTATAAAAATATCTAGCTGTCAAGTCTAAGATTTCTTATTCTGTATTCTTTTCAAGGAAAATTGCAAATTATTCATATTAAAACCACTTAGAATATCCATATGAAAAAGAACTTCATGAAACCTTACTAGTAAATATGCTAATACTGAAATATAAGTTTAGAAAATGTAGCCAAGCCTTCTTATTTAAGTTGATTCAAGTGAAACTAATTTTTAATTAGGCATCTTCTCAAGCCTATCACATCTTTTTCTTTTCTTTTCTTTTCTTTTTAGGATCATGTTCAATCTTTTTTATGTTGTCTGGTAGGCCCACAAAGCTTCTAGCAATTTGTTGTGCCAATCTCTTTTATTTTCATGGAGTGTTTTCTTTAAAATATGTACCAATGTCTTATTGAAGGCCTCAGCCAATCCATTTTCTCTGGGATAGTAAATTGTAGAGTATCTCCAATCTATTCCATATTGTTTAACAAAGTTGTTGATTTTTGTACTTTTGAAGGTCATCCCGTTGTCGGAGATTACTCTGCGCGATACACAGAAATGGTAGTCGATTTGGCTTTTGAAGAATTGGAGGACATGGTGTGTTGTAACCTCTCGTAGCAGTACTGCCTCTGTCAATTTAGAGAAGTAGTTTGTAGCGGTGAGAATAAATTGTGTCCTTTGGAGGATGGAAAGTCCATCAATCTATTATGTTTGTGCCCCAACACTTGAATGGCCACAAAGCAATAATTGAGTGTAGCACATTCGGAGGTTGGTGCAAGACCACTTCATGCACTTGGTACTGGAGACATTTTATGGCTGTCTCCATGCAGTCGGACATCATTGCTGGCCAATAAAATTCGAGTCTTTTGATCTTCATTTTCATCTTTGGTCTTGACTGGTGAGTGCCTCACAATCCGACATGTATTTCTTTGACAATACTTTGTGTCTCGGCTCTATTTAAGCATCATAGCCACATCTGGTCGAACAATCTTCTGTAGAGGACATCACCTACTAGAGCATATGACATAGCCCTTTTTGTGATGTGATGTGCTTCAGACATGTCTTCTGGTAGCCTTCCAGTCTGCAAATACTCTATAAATGATTTGCGCCAATCTTCATCGATATTAGCAATTGTGATTGTCATTTCTTCTTCTTTGTCAAGCTTGTGTAGACTTTCATGGTCAATTTGAGACAAAACCTGTCTTCCTTGTACTATGAATTCTATGGAATCCTCTAGGGGACATGTCAATTCTTTAGCAATTTTTGCTAGTGCAATAGCATGGGCATTTTCTCCCCGAGGAAACCAATAGAAAGTAGAATTGGGAATTTGTTCCAGTAGCTTCATCGTGTAACGGTGGTATTTTGCTAGTCTTGATTTCAAAATTTTGTATTGTCCGGCAACTTGCTGGATAATAAGTTGAGAGTCACCGTAGATGGCAATATCTATTTTGTCCATTGAAATTGTGAACTCCAACCTTGTGATTAAGGCTTTATATTCTACTTTTTTATTGGTGCACAGCTTTTTCAGGTGGTATGAGAACCTTAACATACTCTTCTTTGGCATGATAAAGATCAAATTGATCCCTGCTTTGTCTGGTATAACTGTGTCTGATCCTATGTCTTTTCTGGTTGATGAAGCACCGTCGAAGTACATCTCCCAGCGTTTTGCACTGGAGAATTCCACTTGTAGTACTTGTTCATCTGGTAGTTTGTCATTGAGAGGGGACCCAGCTGGCAGTGGGTGTGGAGTAAGAAAGTCGGCTAGAATTTGTCCCTTGTCAGCACGGAGGGAAAAAAAAGTTATATCAAATTGCAATAAGATTATTGATCATCTTACTAGACATCCAGAGAGTGTTGATCGTGTCACCAAATAGTGCAATGGTTTAACTTTTCAAATTAGGGTAATCTTATGAGAGAGAATGTAATGCCTAAGCTTTTGGGCGGCAAAAGTTAATGTTAGACAATGATTCTCAACAGGTGGATACCTCATCTCCATCGGTATTAGACACGACTTAAGTAGTAGAGTAATTTTTCTTTACTTTCATCGTTGACTTGGGCTAAGAGGGCTCCAAGAGAGTCAATTGAGGCCACGGTATAACGTATCAAAGGTTTCCCTGGGAAAGGGGTTGTCAAAATAAGAGGTGTCATTAAATATTGTTTAACTTCCTTGAAGGCCCGCTGGCATTTCTCATCCTAAATGAATTTGGCATGTTTTGTAATTAATGTCGATAAGGGCTGACACCTACCAGAGAGATTAGAGATAAAGCGTCTCAGATATACCAACTTCCCCTGGAAGGAACGTAGTTATTTTAAGGTTTTAGGAGGAGGCATTTCCAAGATGGCTTTAATCTTATCCGGGTCGATCTCGATTCCCTGATGACGTACAACGAATCCTAGAAATTTCTCGGAGGTAATGCCAAAGGACCACTTTAAGGGATTCATTTTAAAGTCAAATCGTCATAACCATTCGAACACGATCCTCAAATCATACAAATGGTCTATTTTTCATTTACTTTTGATGACCAATTCATCCACATAGCATTCTAATTGGTTGTGAATGAGGTCGTCAAAAATCTTTGTCATTGTTTGTTGTTATGTTGCTTCATCGTTCTTTAACCCAAATGGCATTACTGTATAACAGAAAATTTCAATCATTGTTCTGAAGGATGTAAGTGCGGCATCATTGGGAGCCATCTTGATTTGGTTGTACCCCGACAATCCATCCATGAAGGAGAAAATTTCATGTGTAGAAGCGATATCCACCATCATTTAAGGTATTAGTAGTGGAAACTCATCTTTTGGACATGCTTTATTTAGATCTCTGAAATCGACACAAATGTGAATCTGTCCATTTTTCTTCTTGACTGGAACAATGTTAGCTAACCATGTGGGGTACTGCTCTTCTAACAAAAAGTTAGCATCTATTAATTCCTTCACCTCGGCTATGACTTGTTGTTCTATTTCGAGGTGCATTTGTCTTGGGGCTTATTTTACAGGAGTCATATCATTGTCCACCCTGAGTTTATGAACCGCTACCTCTGCTGATAGTCCTGACATTTCATCATAAGTCCAAGAGAAGCAATCTTTAAATTTTGTTAACAATTTGATCAATTCTGTGATCAATTCTGAAGATTCTTCATCGTTGAGTAAAGAACTTATAAAGGTAAGTCGGGGTTGTTCTTCAGTCCCGAAATTAATTTCCTTTAACTCATCGACAGTTAACTTGATTTCCTCCTTAAATTCTAGCGGAGCATCTTCTAATGTTTGTTCATTAGAGTCATCCTCTATATCGAGGCAATCCTCTCGTGATTTACTAGTAATAACCATGCAAAATTCTGAATCATCGATTGGTCCCACTATACCAAATCCGAGACCCTCTTCTGAGACCCTCTTTCGAGTTTGGAGTTCGACATTTAACACTCCATAACTTTTCAAAAAGCTGTAGTTCTCTTTTTTGCATTTGTTTTGGCAAATGTCCCTGTTGACTTTTGTACATAAGGCGAAAAGTAACCAAAAGGCAATTTTATTAATCTGTTAGGATCATCATCCAAATTTACATGATTTTCAAGATTAGTAGAGGTAGAAGCATGGTAAATTCTGATCGGCTTTGAACCAACACTATAAACTTCCTTGAACTCTAAACACTCAACCTTTTGAGGGACGATCGTAGTAAGGGTCATAGTATTCACATAGTGGTTTATCCGCTCATACATTATTTCATATATTTCATATTCACTTTTCCCCATATCTTCTAAGGATATCTCGTACAGAGGTTTCTTCTATATTGTCATCATTAATTCATCTTCAAAACTGTCTTCATCACCAATGTTGACCCCATATCTTCTAAGGATATCTCGTACAGAGGTTTCTTCTATATTGTCATCATTAATTCATCTTCAAAACTGTCTTCATCACCAATGTTGACGGTTGGCCTAGTCCATTCAACAATTAGACCGATTCTTCCTTGCCCACGTCCTCACCCTCAACCTCGGGTGCGTGAACCAAAAGAAGCTCCACCAATTTGATGTAGAAGGGTGGCGGAAGATCGTTGAAGCAGAGTTGAATGGCCTTCTTTTTGTGATTTTTCTGAATCTTCATTTTTTTTTGTCGGAATCGCACGTGAAAAGACCGTTTTCTTTGGTGGCGCGTAGTAGGCAGCATCTTCATTAATACCAACTTCATGAATTGAAAATGGTTGTAGATCTCCTTTGATGCAGTATTCTTTTCCTTTGTTGCAGTATTTGATGCACTGATGTAGAGATGACAGGACCATATTGTGTTCATGAATCCATGATCGACCAAGCAAAGCGTTAAAAGAGGGCTCGACATCGATGATATGAAATTTAGTGGTTGTTGTTAGTTCTCCAACCTACATAAGCAATGTGATTGATCTAAGGGCTCTTTCTCCTTTTTGGTTAAATCATCTTAGCATCATTTTATTGGCTGTAAGCTCTAGGGCTTCGATGTACAAATAGGTCAATGTCCATATGCTCATCAAGTTGAGAGATGCTCCTAGATCTACCAGAACTCTGGATAATACGAATATGCCAATGATCATGGAGATGTAGAGTGGTCGATTGTGGTTGGTGGTACCAAGCAACAAGTCTTCATCTGTGAAGGTTACCCCTAACTATTCTTTCAACGAGCAAACTTCATCTTAGGAAGTGCTGGCAAACTGAGCAAGATAAATGTCAGGGTCATGCAAAGCTGTAACCAGAGCTTCTCTCATCTCCTTTGACTGGATTACAGTGTCATAAATGCTCAAATGGGTCGGCAACTTCCTAAGATGAACTAGCATGTTGTAATTCAATTTTTATGACACTCCAATTTTCTCTTAACTGTGTGGTTCTTCCATTGACGAAGGTGGAGGTAATTACACTCGAGTTACTATTTGTTTTCCTTTATCTGTAGGAGCTATCCTTGGGGGCAATACTTTCCCACTTCTTAATTTTATTTATGTAATTTCTTCTTGTTGTGGTATTATTTTTGAATCGTCCAGTGTTTCTTCTTTGTCGGAGAGATCTATGTTGAGGGCAAGTGGTGCGCCGTGGTGCTCGAGGGTCGGCTCCTCACTCCCGGTGCTGTTGTAAGTGGTATCATCACTGCCTTTTTTTGGTATTTTTACCGAGTTCATCAGACTCAAGTACGATTTGAGGATCGTTTTGGTAATCGAGATCATGGTTAGATTGGTCATGATCGATTATGTCATCACTAGAAACAGTTAAAATGTAGCCGAAAGCACAATCATTATATTCATCAGTCCCCAAAGGGGTAAAAAGATAATCATAGAAAGTCAAGGGTTTCAGGATTTTCTTTTTCGCATCCAAGATAACCAATCTAGTAGAGGCAGCCCCTATCCTACCCCCTGTGCTATCAATCCTCATGATGGTGTTCTTCTTCTTCTTTGACTTTGATGACGATGGCTCTAGCGGTGAAATCTTCATATCAGGCCTGGCTGGCTGAAGACTCTGAGCAGTAGTTCACTTTGAAGTATTTTGGATTTGATTTAACATCTTCTTGGATGATTTGCTCCAAACTGTATCCCATCCATCTTTTCCGGCATGTGCGGATGATTATTTTGATGAATTTTGTATTTGGTTTAGGACCCTCTTGAGCTTGTTCCAAGTTATACACCATCCATCTTCTCTAGTGTACAGATCAATCGGAGAGATTGGCTCGGCGAAAATCATATTTATGGAACATTTTTCAAGTTCTTTTAAATACTCTTTCAGGATCCTTATATTTCCTTCTTTGAGATTTTTCTAGAGCCAATCCTTAAAGATGAAAGATTCTTCCATTGTATGTCCTAGTAATCTGTGATATGGGCAATAATTCAGTTGATCCTTCTTATCGACCTCTTCGGGTTTCTTTGGGTCTGGTAGTTTGAACTAGGGCTTCTTCATCAAACTTCTGAATATTTTAGATGCAGCTTTATCTTTGAAAGAGTACACCATTTTCTGTTGTTCTGCCAGAGATATTCTTTTATTCTGAGATGATCCTCCCTGAGTCAGTTGCTGGTTAGACTGGCTATTCTATTTCAAAGCCTGCTATGAAGAAGATTGACGAGGAGTTTCTGCATCTATCTTTATCGGTTGTTTTACTTTATCAATAGTTGCGACTATTCCAGATTTCTTTTCAAACACTCTGGTTGTCTTTGACTTCTCGTGAGAATCTATTTGTTTGATTTCTTCTTGAAGACTGCTAGCCTTGCTGAGTAGCTTCTCGAAGGATTTGATGGTGAGTCCCTTGAGCATGAAAGCTACCGGTCCATGAGTGCTTTTAAATAGGATCTCAATCGCATGATGTTCCTAAAGCTGAGGTTTCCACTTCAAGCTAAGGATTCTCCACCTTAAAATGTAATCCACTAAAGTCTCATTGGGCTTTTGTTTCTCCATCATAAGTTCTCCTAAGGAAACAAGATGTTGTACTCCAGCGAATCTCTTTATAAATAATTTCTTTAACTCGGCAAACATCTTAACCGATCCATTGGGCAAATCAGCACACCAATCAAAAGCAACTCCTTACAGGCTGCTGATGAACTATTGACAAAGTAAAGCTTTGTTATTTCTTGTTTTGCAACAACTGGCTCAGAAAAGTGTTATGTGTTGTTTGGAATTTTCATTTCTATCAAATATTTTAAAGTTAGGAGCAACAAAATCTTTGGGGAAGGGTACAATATCGAACTCTTCTGGGTAAGATCTACCTTTTAAAATCAATGCACCACATCTTAGCATCATTTTATTGGCTGTAAGCTCTAGGGCTTCGATGTACAAATAGGTCAATGTCCATATGCTCATCAAGTTGAGAGATGCTCCTAGATCTACCAGAACTCTGGATAATACGAATATGCCAATGATCATGGAGATGTAGAGTGGTCGATTGTGGTTGGTGGTACCAAGCAACAAGTCTTCATCTGTGAAGGTTACCCCTAACTATTCTTTCAACGAGCAAACTTCATCTTAGGAAGTGCTGGCAAACTGAGCAAGATAAATGTCAGGGTCATGCAAAGCTGTAACCAGAGCTTCTCTCATCTCCTTTGACTGGATTACAGTGTCATAAATGCTCAAATGGGTCGGCAACTTCCTAAGATGAACTAGCATGTTGTAATTCAATTTTTATGACACTCCAATTTTCTCTTAACTGTGTGGTTCTTCCATTGACGAAGGTGGAGGTAATTACACTCGAGTTACTATTTGTTTTCCTTTATCTGTAGGAGCTATCCTTGGGGGCAATACTTTCCCACTTCTTAATTTTATTTATGTAATTTCTTCTTGTTGTGGTATTATTTTTGAATCGTCCAGTGTTTCTTCTTTGTCGGAGAGATCTATGTTGAGGGCAAGTGGTGCGCCGTGGTGCTCGAGGGTCGGCTCCTCACTCCCGGTGCTGTTGTAAGTGGTATCATCACTGCCTTTTTTTGGTATTTTTACCGAGTTCATCAGACTCAAGTACGATTTGAGGATCGTTTTGGTAATCGAGATCATGGTTAGATTGGTCATGATCGATTATGTCATCACTAGAAACAGTTAAAATGTAGCCGAAAGCACAATCATTATATTCATCAGTCCCCAAAGGGGTAAAAAGATAATCATAGAAAGTCAAGGGTTTCAGGATTTTCTTTTTCGCATCCAAGATAACCAATCTAGTAGAGGCAGCCCCTATCCTACCCCCTGTGCTATCAATCCTCATGATGGTGTTGATGGTGTTCTTCTTCTTCTTTTCTTCTTCTTTGACTTTGATGACGATGGCTCTAGCGGTGAAATCTTCATATCAGGCCTGGCTGGCTGAAGACTCTGAGCAGTAGTTCACTTTGAAGTATTTTGGATTTGATTTAACATCTTCTTGGATGATTTGCTCCAAACTGTATCCCATCCATCCATCTTTTCCGGCATGTGTGGAAGATTTGATGTGCGGATGATTATTTTGATGAATTTTGTATTTGGTTTAGGACCCTCTTGAGCTTGTTCCAAGTTATACACCATCCATCTTCTCTAGTGTACAGATCAATCGGAGAGATTGGCTCGGCGAAAATCATATTTATGGAACATTTTTCAAGTTCTTTTAAATACTCTTTCAGGATCCTTATATTTCCTTCTTTGAGATTTTTCTAGAGCCAATCCTTAAAGATGAAAGATTCTTCCATTGTATGTCCTAGTAATCTGTGATATGGGCAATAATTCAGTTGATCCTTCTTATCGACCTCTTCGGGTTTCTTTGGGTCTGGTAGTTTGAACTAGGGCTTCTTCATCAAACTTCTGAATATTTTAGATGCAGCTTTATCTTTGAAAGAGTACACCATTTTCTGTTGTTCTGCCAGAGATATTCTTTTATTCTGAGATGATCCTCCCTGAGTCAGTTGCTGGTTAGACTGGCTATTCTATTTCAAAGCCTGCTATGAAGAAGATTGACGAGGAGTTTCTGCATCTATCTTTATCGGTTGTTTTACTTTATCAATAGTTGCGACTATTCCAGATTTCTTTTCAAACACTCTGGTTGTCTTTGACTTCTCGTGAGAATCTATTTGTTTGATTTCTTCTTGAAGACTGCTAGCCTTGCTGAGTAGCTTGACTAGCCTTGCTGAGTAGCTTCTCGAAGGATTTGATGGTGAGTCCCTTGAGCATGAAAGCTACCGGTCCATGAGTGCTTTTAAATAGGATCTCAATCGCATGATGTTCCTAAAGCTGAGGTTTCCACTTCAAGCTAAGGATTCTCCACCTTAAAATGTAATCCACTAAAGTCTCATTGGGCTTTTGTTTCTCCATCATAAGTTCTCCTAAGGAAACAAGATGTTGTACTCCAGCGAATCTCTTTATAAATAATTTCTTTAACTCGGCAAACATCTTAACCGATCCATTGGGCAAATCAGCACACCAATCAAAAGCAACTCCTTACAGGCTGCTGATGAACTATTGATAAAGTAAAGCTTTGTTATTTCTTGTTTTGCAACAACTGGCTCAGAAAAGTGTTATGTGTTGTTTGGAATTTTCATTTCTATCAAATATTTTAAAGTTAGGAGCAACAAAATCTTTGGGGAAGGGTACAATATCGAACTCTTCTGGGTAAGATCTACCTTTTAAAATCAATGCACCACCCTTAGATTGGGTTAAGGCATCCCGAACTTGCTCGACCAACTGTTTAAATTTCTTCTCTGACATGGCACCCAGTGGAGAATCTTTCTTTTGTTGCTCATCCCCGTTTGCTGAGACAACCTCGCTTCTTTCATCTGTAATATGTATGATTTTTGGTTGAATGATCTCTAGAGATGCTAGTTGCGATGCTTGTTATTTCCCTTGAATGGGGCCATGGTGATCATGACTGCGGCCATCTCTTCTATCATTTTCTCCAGTTGACCGACTTGTTCATTCCTTGGGAGAATAGCCCTACGCAGCTCATCTACGACATTCTCTTTGATGAGAGGTTGAGCTTCACGTACAGATGTAGCAGCTCTGTTTTCAATGATATGGACATCCATGAAATCCTCTTCAAGGTAGTCATTATAGTCAAAATCTTCATCATTTTTGTAGATTGAAACTTTGTTTCCGGAGCCAACTTGAAAATCTTGGCCCTGAGCTTTTCAACTTTATCTTCGATCATTGATTCTTTGATTATTCTAAGATCTGGGGGACCCTGCTGGACCTCCTCCTCTTACTCTTCCATCTCGCTGGAAATCTTTGCGATGATGTCAGATATTTCGGACCCTGGCTTCATTCCATGATCTTGCCCTACGGGTTCACTGGACTGTATCGGTGCAATAACCTTGGGTATCCATACTTTCCTCTTTAACGATGATGTCTCAGGATGGAGTGCTCTAGCAGAAACATTGGTATGTCGAGGAGAAATATGCTCCCCACGGTGTAGACCAGATACAATATCAGATAACCTCCTTCACTTTTCCTTTTTAGGAATATCATTGTGATGTGTGCTTGGTAGGATTCTTGGACCCAGTCTTGACTTTACTGGTTGATGTCCATGGTCCTAGTAGCGGTGGAATCTGTAGTAACAGTGGCAGTGTCAACCCTATTTCCCAAGCGGAACTAGACATGAATGCAGCGGGCAGATTTTCATTTGACTTTTGTTTGGCAGACTTAATGTCCCTTAAAATCTCTTCCTTCATTTGAGGGGATATTGCATGTCCCACTTGTTTGAGTAACTCAGGGACTGAACATCCCTCTTTGACAGCTAGTCTTTGAAAAATGCAGTCGGCACTGCTCCTAGCGCCATCAGTGCTGAGGAAAATCTAGCCTCTATTCTATAGGTCTACGCCGTCGGCGTCCATCCTGGGACTGTCTGCTCTGAGTATTTCTTCAAAAAGACCATTTTGACTACCAGTTTCATCATTTTTGCTTCCTTTTTCCTTCAACTCCTAAATGTCAACAACCTGCAATAAAACATGAAAAATACCTTCCATTAAAGTGCAATATCACCAAAAATGAGTATAGAATTTAACTCTAAATATGCATGTATTTTTAGTGTATCAAAATCTCCCAAACTTAAATGTTACTTTTCCTTAAGTAACTCCTTTACTACAAAAAAAATATGACTCATGGAAAAGAATTTAACTTCTAGATTTCTATATTTTAGTCCACTAAATACAATAGCATAACATAAGAAAAATTTAGAATAACTCGAGTTAATACTAAAGGTATAAAAATATCTAGCTGTCAAGTCTAAGACTTCTTATTTTCTATTCTTTTCAAGAAAAATTACAAATTATTCATATTAAAGCCACTTAAAATATCCATATGAAAAAGAACTTCATGAAACCTTACTAGTAAATATGCTAATACTGAAATATAAGTTTAGAAAATGTAGCCAAGCCTTCTTATTTAAGTTGATTCAAGTGAAACTAATTTTTAATTAGGCATCTTCTCAAGCCTATCACATCTTTTTCTTTTCTTTTCTTTTCTTTTTAGGATTATTTTCAATCTATTTTATGTTGTCTGGTAGGCCCACAAAGTTTCTAGCAATTTGTTGTGCCAATCTCTTTTATTTTCATGAAGTGTTTTCTTTAAAATATGTACCAATATCTTATTGAAGGCCTCAGCCAATCCATTTTCTCTGGGATAGTAAATTGTAGAGTATCTCTAATCTATTCCATATCATTTAATGAAGTTGTTGATTTTTGTACTTTCGAAGGTCATCCCGTTGTTGGAGATTACTCTACGCGATACACTGAAATGGTAGTCGATTTATCTTTTGAAGAATTGGAGGACATGTTGTACTGTAACCTCTCGTAGCAGTACTGCCTCTGCCTATTTAGAGAAGTAGTCTGTAGCGGTGAGAATAAATTTGTGTCCTTTAGAGGATGGAAAGTCTATCGGATCTACTATGTCTGTGCCCCAACACTCGAATGGCCACAAAACAACAGTTGAGTGTAGCACATTCGGAGGTTGGTGCAAGACCACTTCATGCACTTGGCACTGGAGACATTTTATGGCTGTCTCCATGCAGTTGAACATCATTGTTGGCCAATAATATTCGAGTCTTTTGATCTTCTTTTTCATCTTTGATCTTGACCGGTGAGTGCCACACAATCCGACATGTACTTCTTTGACAATACTTTGTGCCTTGGCTGTATTTAAGCATCATAGCCACATCTGGTCAAACAATGTTCTGTAGAGGGCATCACCTACTAGAACATTTGACATAGCCCTTTTTGTGATGTGATGTGCTTCAAACATGTTTTCTGGTAGCATTCCAGTCTACAAATACTCTATAAATGATTTGTGTCAATCTTCATCGATATTAGCAATTACGATTGTAATTTCTTCTTCTTTGTCAAGCTTGTGTAGAGTTTCATGGTCGATTTGAGAGAAAACATGTCTTCCTTGTACTGTGATTTCAATGGAATCCTCCAGGGGACATGTCAATTCTTTAGCAATTTTTGCTACTGCATTGGTGTAACGGTTGGTTTCTGCTAGTCTTGGTTTCAAAATTTTGAATTGTCCGGCAACTTGCTGGATGATAAGTTGAGAGTCACCGTAGATGGCAATATCTATTATGTCCATTGAAATTGCCAACTCCAACACTGTGATTAAGGCTTTATATTCTACTTTGTTATTGGTGCACATCTCTTTCAGGTGGTATGAGAACCTTAACATACCCTTATTTGGCATGATAAAGATCAAACTAATTCTTGACTGATCCCTCCTTTTCCTGGTATAACTGTGTCTGGTCTTTCATCTTTTCTGGTTGATGAAGCACCGTCAAAGTACATCTCCCAGCCTTGTGTACTGGAGAATTCCACTTGTAGTGCTTGTTCATCTGGTAGTTCGTCATTGAAAGGGGACCCAGCTGGCAGTGGGTGTGTAGTAAGAAAGTCGGCTAGAATTTGTCCCTTGTTAGCATGGAGGGGAAAAAAGTTATATCAAATTGCAATAAGATCATCGACCATCTTACTAGACGTACAGAGAGTGTTGATCGGGTTATCAAATAGTGCAATGGGTTAAATTTTCAAATTAGGGTAATCTTATGAGAGAGGATGTAATGTCTAAGTTTTTGGGCGGCAAAAATTAATGTTAGGCAATGCTTCTCAAAAGGTGGATACCTCATCTCCATCGGTATTAGACACGACTTAAGTAGTAGAGTACGTTTTCCTTTCATCGTTGACTTGGGTTAAGAGGGCTCTAAGAGAGTCATCTGAGGCCACGGTATAAAGTATCAAAGGTTTCCTTGGGATAAGGGCTGTCAAAACAGGAGGTGTCATTAAATATTGTTTAACATGCTTGAAGGACCGCTGGCACTTCTCATCCAAAATGAATTTGGCATGCTTTTTAATTAATGCCGTGAAGGGCTGACACCTACCTGAGAGATTAGAGATAAAGCGTCTCAGATATACCAACTTCCCCTGGAAGCAACGTAGTTGTTTTAAGGTTTTAGGAGGAGGCATTACCAAGATGGCTTTAATCTTATCCGGGTCGATCTCAATTCCCTGATGACGGACAATGAATCCCAAAAATTGAATCCCAGACAAACAACTAATCCTAGAAACTTCCCAAAGGTAATGCCAAAGGTGCACTTTAAGGGATCACTTTAAGTTCATATCGTCATAATCATTCGAAAATGATCCTCAAATCACACAAATGATCTATTTTTCATTTACTTTTGATGACCAAATCATCCACGTAGCATTCTACTTGATTGTGAATGAGGTCATCAAAAATCCTTGTCATTGCTCGTTGGTATGTTTCTTTAACCCAAATGGCATTACTGTATAACAGAAAATTTCAATCGGTGTTCTGAAGGATGTAAGTGAGGCATCCTTAGGAGCCATCTCGATTTGGTTGTACCCCAACAATCCATCCATGAAGGAGAAAATTTCATGTGTAGAAGTGATATCCACCATCATTTAAGGTATTGGTAGCGGAAACTCATTTTTTGGACAAGCTTTATTTAGATCTCTGAAATCAACACAAATGTGAATCTGTCCATTTTTCTTCTTGACTGGAACAATGTTAGCTAACCATGTGGGGTACTGCTCTTCTAACACAAAGTTAGCATCTATTAATTTCTTCACCTCGGCTATGACTTGTTGTTCTATTTTTAGGTGCATTCTCCTGGGAGCTTATTTCACTGGGTTTATATTCAGGAGTCATATTTTACAGGAGTCATATCTTTGTCCACCCCAAGTTTATGAACTGCTACCTCTGCTGACAGTCCTGAAATTTCATCATAAGTCCAAGAGAAGCAATCTTTAAATTCTGTTAACAATTTGATCAATTCTGAAAATTCTTCATCATTGAGTAAAGATCTTATAAAGGTAGTTCGGGGTTGTCGTTGTTCTTCAGTCCCGAGATTAATTTCCATTAACTCATCGACAGTTGACTTGATCTTCTCCTCAAATTCTGGCGGAGCATCTTCTAATGTTTGATCATTAGAGTCATCCTCTATATCGAGGCAATGCTCTCCTGATTTACTAGTAACAACCATGCAAAATTCTGAATCATCGATTGGTCCCACTTTACCACAACTGAGACCCTCTTTTAAGTTTGGAGTTTGACATTTAACACTCCATAATTTTTCAAAAACTTGTAGTTTTCCTTTTTGCATTTGTTTTGGCAAATGTCCCTGTTGACTTTTGTACATAAGGCGAAAAGTAACCAAAAGGTAATTCTATTAATTTGTTAGGATCATCATCCAAATTTACATGATTTTCAAGATTAATAGAGGTAGAAGCACGGTAGGTAGAAGCACGGTAAAATTTGATCGGATTTAAACCAACACTACGGACTTCCTTGACCTCTAAACTCTCGACCTTTTGAGGGAGAATCAGAGTAAGGGCCATAGTATTCACATAGTGGTTTATCCGATCATACATTATTTTATATTCACTTTTCTCCATATCTTCTAAGGATATCTCGTACTGAGGTTTCTTCTATTTTGTCAATATTATTTCATCTTCAGAATTGTCTTCATCACCAATGTGGATGGTTGGCCGAGTCCATTCAACAATTAAACTGATTCTTCCTTGTCCACTTCCTCGACCACGACCTCGGGTGCGCGAACCAAAATAAGCTCCATCAATTTGATGTAGAAGGGTGGCAGAAGATCGTTGAAGCAGAGTTGAATGGCCTTCTTTTTGTGATTTTTCTGAATCTTCATTTTTTTTTCGAAATCTCACGTGAGAAGACAATTTTCTTTGGTGGCACATAGTACGCAGCATCTTCATTAATACCAACTTCATGAATTGAAAACGGTTGTAGATCTCCTTTGATGCAGTATTCTTTTCCTTATTTGCAGTATTTGATGCACTGATGTAGAGATGACAGAACCATGTTGTGTTCATGAATCCATGATCGACCAAGCAGAGCGTTAAAAGAGGCCTCGACATCGATGATATGAAATTTAGTGGTTGTTGCTAGTTCTCTAACCTACATTAGCAATGTGATTGATCCAAGGGCTCTTTCTACTTTTTGGTTAATTCATCTTAGCATAATTTTATTGGTTGTAAGCTTTAGGGCTTCGATGTCCAAATAGGCCAACATCCATATGCTCATCAACTTGAGAGATGCTCCTAGATTTACTAGAACTCTGGATAATACGAATCTGCCAATGTTGACGGAGATGTAGAGTGGTCGATTGTGGTTGGTGGTACCAAGCAGCAAGTCTTCATCTGTGAAGGTTAACCCTGACTATTCTTTCAATTAGCAAACTTCATCTAAGGAAGTGCTGGCCAACAGAGCTAGATAAATGTCAGGGTCATGCAAAGCTGTAACCAGAGCTTCTCTCATCTCCTTTGACAGGATCACAGTGTCATAAATGCTGAATCGGGGCGGCAACTTCCTAAGATGAACTTGCACGTTGTAATCCAATTTTTATGACCCTCCAATTTTCTCTTGACTGTGTGGTTTTTCCATTGACGGAGGTGGAGGTAATTACACTCAAGTTACTACTTATTTTCCTTTGTCTGTAGGAGCTATCCTTGGGAGCAATACTTTCTCACTTCTTAATTTTATTTCCGTAATTTCTTCTTGTTGTAGTATCATTGTTGAATCGTCCAGTGTTTCTTATTTTTCAGAGAGATCTACGTTGAGGGTGAGTGGTGTGCTGTGGTGCTCGAGGGTCGGCTCCTTGCTCCCGGTACTGTCGTAAGTGGTATCATCAATGCCTTTTTTAGTATTGTTACCGAGTTCATCAGACTCAAGTACAATTTGAGGATCGTTTTGGTAATCGAGATCATGGTTAGATTGGTCATGATTGATTATGTCATCACTAAAAACAGTTAAAACGTAGCCAAAAGCACAATCATTATATTCATCAGTCCCCGGAGGGGTAAAAAGATAATCATATAAAGTCAAGGGTTTGAGGATTTTCTTTCCCGAATCCAAGATAACCAATCTAGTATCGGTAGCCCCTATCCTACCTCCTGTTCTATCAATCCTCATGATGGTGTTCTTCTTCTTCTTTGACTTTGATGACGACGGCTCTAGCGATGAAATCTTCATATCAGGCCTAGCTGGCTCAAGACTCTGAGCAGTAGTTTGCTTTGAAGAATTCTGGATTTGATTTAACATCTTCTTGGATGATTTTCTCCAAACTATATCCCATCCATCTTTTCCGGCATGTGCGGAAGATTATTTTGATGAATTCTGTATTTGGTTTAGGAACCTCTTGAGCTTGTTCCAAGTTGTACTCCATCCATCTTCTCCAGTGTACGGATCAATCGGAGAGATTGGCTCGGTGGAAATCATATTTATGGAACATTTTTCAGGTTCTTTTAAATACTCTTTTAAGATCGTTATATTTCCTTCTTTGAGATTTTTCCACAGCTAATCCTTAAAGATGAAACATTCTTCCATTGTATGTCCCAGTAATCTGTGATATGGGCAATAATTCAGTTGATCCTTCTTATCGACCTCTTCGGGTTTCTTTGGGTCTGGTAGTTTGAACTAGGGATTCTTCATCAGACTTTTAAATATGTTAGATGTAGCTTCATCTTTGAAAGAGTACACCATTTTCTGTTGTTCTGCAAGAGATATTCTTTTATTCTGAGATGATCCTCCCTGAGGCAGTCACTGGTTAGACTGGCTATTCTATTTCGAAGCCTGCTGTGAAGAAGATTGACGACGAGTTTCTGCATAGATCTTTATCGGTTGTTCTCCTTTATCAACAGTTGCGAATATTCCAGATTTCTTTTCAAACACTCTGGTTGTCTTTGACTTCTCGTGAGAATCTATGTGTTTGATTTCTTCCTGAAGGCTGCTAGCCTTGCTGAGTAGCTTCTCGAAGGATTTCATGGTGAGTCACTTGAGCATGAAAGCTACTGGTCCATGAGTGCTTTTGAATAGGATCTCAATCGCATGATGTCCCTAAAGCTGATGTTTGCACTTCATGCTAAGGATTCTCCAATTTAACATGTAATCCACTAAAGTCTCATTGGGCTTTTGTTTCTCCATCATAAGTTCTCCTATGGAAACAAGATGCTGTACTCCAGCGAATCTCTTTATAAATAATTTCTTTAACTCGGCAAACGTCTTAACCGATCCGTTGGGCAAATCAGCATATCAATCAAAAGCAACTCCTAACAGGCTGCTGATGAACTATTGAAAAATTAAAGCTTCGTTATTTTTTATTTTGCAACAACTGGCTCGGAAATGTGCTATGTGTTGTCTGGGATTTTCAGTTCTATCAAATATTTTAAAGTTTGGGCAACAAAATCTTTGGGGAAGGGTACAATATCAAACTTTTCTGGGTAAGATCTACTATTTAAAATCAATGCACCACCCTTAGATTGGGTTAAGGCATCCCAAACTTGCTCGACCATCTGTTTAAATTTCTTCTCTGGCATGGCACCAAGTGGAGAATCTTTATTTGGTTGCTCATCCCCATTTTCTGAGACAACCTCTCTTCTTTCATCTGTAATATGTATGATTTTTGGTTGAATGATCTCTAGAGATGCTAGTTGCGATGCTTGTTATTTCCCTTGAATGGGGCCATGGTGATCATGGCTGCGGCCATCTCTTCTATCATTTTCTCCAGTTGACCGACTTGTTCATTCCTTGGGAGAATAGCCCTACGCAGCTCATCTACGACATTCTCTTTGATGAGAGGTTGAGCCTCGCGTGCAGATGTAGCGGCTCTGTTTTCAATGATATGGACATCCATGAAATCCTATTCAAGGTAGTCATTATAGTCAAAATCTTCATCATTGTTGTCGATTGAAACTTTGTTTCTGGAGCCAACTTGAAAATCGTGGCCCTGAGCTTTTCAACTTTTTCTTCGATCATTGATTCTTTGATTGTTCTAAGATCTAGGAGACCTTGCTGGACCTCCTCCTCTTACTCTTCCATCTCGCTGGAAATCTTTGCGATGATGTCAGATATTTCGGACCCTGGCTTCATTCCATGATCTTGCCCTATGGGTTCACTGGTCTGTATCGGTATAGTAACCTTGGGTATCCATACTTTCCTCTTTGACGATGATGTCTCAAGATGGAGTGTCCTCGTAGAAACACTGGTATGTCGAGGAGAAATATGCTCCCCACGGTGTAGACAAGATACAATATCAGGTAACCTCTTTTACCTTTCCTTTTTAGGAATATCATTATGATGTGTGCTTGGTAGGATTCTTGGACCCAGTCTTGACTTTACTGGTTGATGGCCTATGGTCCTGGTAGCGGTGGAATCCGTAGTAACAGTGGCAGTGTCAACCCTATTTCCCAAGCGGAACCAGACAGGAATGCAGCGGACAGATTTTCATTTGACTTTTGTTTGGCGGACTTGATGTCCCTTAAAATCTCTTCCTTCATTTGAGGGGATATTGCATGTCCCACTTGTTTGAGTAACTCATGGACTGAACGCCCCTCTTTGACAGCTAGTCTCTGAAAAATTGAGCTGACTTGAGTGATTGGGGTAGACTTTTTTTTTCTCCATATCCTGTCCATGAAGTGATGGTAACGCAACAGCAATCTTCTGGACACTATCGTGTCCATCGGTGTCCACTAGAGGATAAAATCTGCTTCATCACATTAGTAGATGAATTTCTAGTAGTTCAAATTCCTCTTGGTGAGGCTCGGCCTCGACGGGTGATTTCTCAGGAGCCTGGGCTTTAGCAGCTTTCGGAATCCTCCTGTTGCAATTTCTTTTTCTGAGTTTGGGTTAGCGGTGCAGTCTTTGAAGTTGATCTAATTTCAAACGTTGAAGGTGGAGCAACTAATCCTTCAGTTGGATCCTCAACAATCATTATTTCTTTTCTCAGTAGGTTTGACAGGCTCTGCGGTGACAGTAGCAATCTTAGCCTTCTTGCAAGAAGGGAAGTCTTGAAGACAGTTCAGGTTGAACTCAACAGAAGGTTCCTGAATTTCTATAGCAGTGACTTTCATCATGATGAACGGAGCTTTTCCGAGGATGACCTCGAGGTCTTCAAATCTAACTCTGAACATAATGGTGGGAACAACGTTGTGGGCTTCGCGGCTTGTTGGCAAGTTGCAGGAAAAAGTTAGCGTTGGGTAGGCCATTGCAGTAGCTTTAAAAGAAGAAAGCTCTGGGTTAGCTATGTGGCCAAAACCTTGTAATCTTAGTGCAAGCACTAAAAATTAACAGAGGTAAATTTGTAGACTGGGTAAGTCTTAGTTTGTGGAGATTTAAAAAATTTTAATAAAAATGTGATTTGAAAGTCGAAAAAAAAATTAATTTGTAAAAAAGAAAATTTGAAGTGCACGTAGCACAACATAACTTTGATTTAATCTGCACAATAGCAAATTAATTTTGAAAATAAGATGTGAAGTGTTTAGGACTCGGTGCGGGACCTATTTAGCAACACGTAATGCTTTGGTGGAATTTAGTCTACCAACACACCTATTGAGGTCCAACCCCACATGAAGATTTATAGAGTCCTTAATGGCCTTCTAAACTCCTCTGTTCAAAGGTGATTGAACAGGTAGTCCTGAAGTCCAAAGAGTTTACAGTACTTTCCCAAGCTAGAAATGGGTAAAACATGCCAACGGGAGAAGGGTAATTTTGGTTCATAAGGGACATGAATGCATTATTGTTGTATGAAGATAATTTTTCTTTGTTTAAATGAAGAGAAAAGCTCATCCTCAGTGGAGTCACCAAAAGCTGTCGGCACTATTTTGGTTAAGGAGTTGCCCGTAGGAAACTGTCGGTCACCAAAATTGAAATCCCGTCACCCGCTTCGGAAGGATGTTTTATTTACATATGAAAATCAAACTGACCATATTTTTGGTAGTTTAAATGAAATAGCGCTTTACCTCAAATCCTGTATCTATCCCGAAGGATAAACATAAGACTTGAGGGTGCGGCTCGATCAAACGGCTCGATCAAATAAACTAAAAGATGTGACATCCGTTTGGTCTGCGAAATCATTTTATTTGTCGACAAATTCTCCTATTTAATATGACAAATTAAATAGGTTTTATATTAAGCTGGGTTCAAGAAAAGCTTTCTATAAGAGCAAACCCCTATAGTTAATTACATCTTAAATGATCGAAGTCATCTAAGAAAACTTTCGATAAAAGCCAGTAAAAATTATCTTCAAGCAGGTCAAAAGGATAGGACTTTTCAAACAAATTAGACAAAGAGTTGTGCAAATGGGAATGGTTCAAACTTGGAACATTTATTGTAGAATCCAGAGGAGGAAGAACTAGGGGATGTCATGGATCCGAAGGAGAACCACGGTGACTTCTTAATCTATCCTATTGTTTGGCTTCAGTTTTGAGGAGAAAAATTTAAGTGTTTCATCCTACCAATTTTATTAATTTAGAGGTTACATTTGTGTGAGACGATCACACAAACAACCTGAAAGATGTGAGGTTTTAGGTCGTGACAAATGACAACCTCGAAAACTCAACCTCGGAATCCTAGGATGAGTGAATCCTAGGATGAGTTAGGGCTTATATTGTACAACATGGTTTTACAAAGGACTAAAGATGAGGTGAGGATTCATGTTGCATAAGCAAACAACCTCAAAATCCTATGGCTTGGTTGTTTAATTCTAAGGAAGGAAGTTGGTTTAACTGGAAAGATAGGTTTTGCTGTTGAAGATGGTTGTGTTGCCCATCATGCTAGCTTCAAGCTCCTTGTTGTGACTAGTTTAAGTTTTCTAGGGTGTCCAATTATGATGTCAAATTAGGTGGCCCAATGGTTGAAGTTCTTTAAATTTTATGGGGCAAGTTAAACTTGATTAGAGCAACACTGGTTAGAATCCCATGGTTTCCTCATTCTGACATCACTATTTTCTCTTGGATTCACTTAGTCCAAATGAATTTACTAAACTCAACTTAATGTGTTCCATAATTTCGTTTAGACCATGGAAAACCTTTATAACAACCGTAGGTTACCTCCTCCGAGGGAATCCCGATCATCCGATAGAGGCATCTTAATTTAGTTGTAATTGTTGTTTTGTGTGATGTTTGTGATTAAATTTTGAGTTGTTTTATATTTTGAATGTTGTGGCTGTGAATTTTATCTTGGTTAATTATAACTTTTGTTTTGGTTTCAGTTTTATGGCTATCCTGATAATTTTAATTTTCATGAAGGGTGGCATCATTGTTTAGCATGCAGTTTTGTATTAACATCGAAAGTATTGTATGAAAATATAAGAAAGACAACGTTGTAAACTGTAAGAGCGTACCTGGCGAGTTTTTTTGTTCCACTACCAGAAACTTAAAATGCATGTCAGGGTATTTTATATGAAACCGGAAAGTAAAGTTTTGGTGACCTACCTAACCCTAGGTCATATCCTGGTGGGTCCCTATTAGATTGATTAAGGATGATTTTGTTAAGCAAAGCAGATTAAGTTTAGTAGACCTCTGAGGTATCCAACGAGTTAAGAAAAAAGAAGCAGGTCCATGCTTCCCTCCTACTACTTGGTGAAAGGCCTCGAGCTGGTTTAAACTTATTGTGTTGCTTAATAATTCACCCTATGAACACCCTAATGCTCAATGAACGTTGATGTCCTAATTATCCTTAAGAGTAGGGTAATTATCATGTGTAATTTAATTTTGAAGATTATGTGAGTGAAGACCCTTAAAGGGGGGCAAGCTAGTGTTGTCGGAACACTTAGCTAAATTTTAATCCTAACTGGGCTTGTGGTCTCTCAAAAGGTGTTAAATTTTAGCTATGTTTTCTTTCCTAATCCTCATTTAATCAGTCTTGATTTAACTTAGATCATTACTAAGCCCTTAAGACCTAGGTAAATTTCTTAATTAATTTGAAAAAGTTAAATTTTAGGTGATCAAGATTGAATTTCATTTGAACATCAAATAGGGTATTAAATTGAATAATTATTGACCTTAAAAGTCATACCCCTAAGTCCTAGGTTCATTCAATTTTAATAATTTAGAAATTTATTAATTTGTCATTTAAATTAGGAAAGTGAGGTTGGCTTCTACCAATTACTCCCCTTTCTAATTTCAGTCATCCAAAAAAGTTAATTAAGATCGGAGGTTGCCCATTTCCCTCCTTGAATTAAACCTAAATGTTAATTAAGGTCAAATTCCTGAAATTACACCACTTTTGCCCCTAAGGCTAGGCTCTAACACTTAATAATTTGTCAAATTCAAGTAAAATAACTTTGAAATTTTTATACCACCTCACTCATGCGTCAATTAAGACATCATATGAGAAAATGTGATTTTTCAAAATTTAATTTAATTTATATAATTATTTTCTTGCAAAAATGGGATTTTTCAAAGAAAATTTTATAACTCAACCAAGACAAAGCTTAATCCATTGAAATTTTTATTGGATGTAGACTTAGATCAGACAACCATTTGGAAAAAAAATTCATGATTTTTTTTACTTTTCTTTGAATAATTAGAATTACTTTAAATTCTGGGGCATTTATCAAATATAAAATATTTTAAATGTGGAAAATTAAGTTTTACATTTTTGAAAAATCTCCCTGAGGTCAAAAAACCTATAAAAGCAAACTTTATAATCTTCTAATTTTTCTTTTATTTATAGGAATTATTTTAGAGGAAATCCATTTTTTAGGCCTTTAAAAATTATTTTAAGCTTCAAAATACAATATCTTTATTAATAAAATCATGAAAAAATATTCCAGCTGCTTCTAAATTCTTAGTAAATAATTGAGAACATTCCCATGAATTTTGTTATTTTTGTGATTTTTATGAATTTTTAATTATTTTAAATATTAAGGCTTAAAAATGAAGTTTTTATTTTTAAACTCCATTTTATTTTAATAAAATTTCCCTAATCATGGAGAACTCAAAAAAAAGTTTTCATAATTTTTTGAGTTATATTTTGATCATTAAAAATCATTTTAGTGTCGAAAAAGATATTTAACTTGGAAAATCAATTTAGGTCATCAAATGAACTCAAAATGCTTTGAAATTTTTATAGGGAGTTCTCTGGATCTTAGACAATAGTGGAGATTAAAAATCAAGTCATTTTGATTTTTGTATTTCTAAAATTAATTATCTTAGTGATTAGTGATTTAGGGTTTAGGCAAATTAGGTTTATTTTGAATGACTTGAGTCATGAAAATTTTTTTAAGGGTTCTCTGGTCATAGTGAACCTACTAAAATTTTCATGAATTTTTCTAAGTAACATGCTAATTATTATGATTAATTTAAGCAAATAATGTACATAAACTTGAAAAATATAGATCTTTGTCTAGAGATCTTCTCTGACTTTGGAAAAATCAGAGAATGTTTCCCTCGACAGAGGCTACAACATGCCAAAATTTCAAGCCATGGTGAAATTACTATATGCATGGAGAATCAAAAGACTGAATCAAAAGACTCAAAATAGTAAGACTCAAAATAGTTTTTAATTAAGTAAAAATAAAATATTCATCAAATAGACATCAAATTATTTCCACATTATTCTCCTCTATTCACTGTGCAAGTGGGTGTTTTTATTTTATTTTTGTGAATTTTCAACACCAAGATATGAATTTTTGAAGTTAAGGGTCATTTTCTGAATTTTCTTAATTCACTATTCATCCGATACACACTTGATCAAATGACGCTCCATCATTGTCCCTGATAGCCTAGCCTGAGAACTGTTCATCTTTAAGGCGTGATATCTCCCTCATTTCTCAACCAAACTAAGTGAAATTTGTTTTTTAAAATGTCCGTATAGACTATGGGAACATATTCATAAGGTTAAGATGCCATGAAATCAACTCAAAGTAAATGGAGAATATAAATTGGCTCAGGATGAGGACAAGTTTAATGCCTTTGCTTTGAGAAGGGAAGCTTCAATCAGAGATGCTTGGCACGTTCGTTGGAGACCAAGGAGGCTAGGGATTGAGCCTCTTGCTTTGGTGTAAGGTCTAAGTATGAATTTGACCAAGCTCAATTTCAGGTGTTGATCAAAGTCTATGCTAGGGGCTCAGCAGAAGGAGGAGTTGATGAGGCTTTGTCTTCTTTCAGTGTTGTGAAGGTGTGGGTACAAGTAATTGAAGTTTGGTGGACTGTGGGAGTGTAATGAGGTCTATCCTAGTTTTAGGCGAAAATTTGAACTCAAAATTGGGCTTCCACAGTGGGAATCAGTGGGGGAAGATGGTTGGATTGCACTGAGGATGTCTCAAAGAAGCTCTGTGAGTGATTTGGGAAGCTCTCTTTAAGAAAATTTCAGAACTCCCTCCATGGTCGTGGAGGTGAGCTTTTTATAAAAATGGCTAAGGGGTGGTTGTTATGGCCAATTGGGGGGGGTGCAATCTGGTTCTTAGGTGGATGGCAGAGAGGCTCTAACATCTCATTTAGGTGAGGTGGCATCTTGGTTTGGATTAGGTTTAATTCCATGGGGTGGGTCATGGTTTTGACTTCGTCGGTGACTAGGTCTGCCGGCCATGGCAGGGGGAGGTGGCTAGGAGCATAGGGAACCCAGGGGAATATGTCACAGTAATTTAATGGGCTTTGATTTAGTTTTGGCAAAAAGAATCTTAAGCTTAAAAAATTATGGCATAAAATCCCTTGATTTAAGGGACCATTAGTACATGGCTTAGCTTAGGTGTTTAAGTGAATTTTGGCTCAGTCTGAGGGTTCACCTAATGGTTGCGGAGTCATTAATTTGATGGCTTTGGGGTGGTTAGGCTACATTTAGTGGATGGGTCCAAGTGGGTGCAAATCACCAAAACTTGGGGTTAGGTTAGGCTATCCATGTCCTTAGTCATGTCAATTGATCCAATTGATTGATGAACTAGATGTAGATGATTGTAATGAACCTTTTTGGTGAAGGATTGAAAGGTTTTGAGTTTAATTTGAAGGAATTTAAAAATTTATCATTTTTGGCATGTTGGGCTAACCTTGTGTCTAGATTGGGCTAGCCATGGGCTAAGTCCAAATTGATTGGTTAGAATGGTCAATAGGAATGCCATGAAGAGTTTTCAACATAAACCATGGCCAGTTGATGTGGCTATGGATTCAATTTGGTGAGATTAGGTCATGTGTCCAAAATTGGGGGTTTGACCTAATCAAACATTGAGCTCAAAGCATGGGTCAATGGAGGCTAATGGAGCATGGATTTGGTTTACTTTGGTCACATTGAAGGTGAATTTGAGTTTGGGATTGAAATTTGGGGAGATTGGGATCAAATTGATGGACATTTGAGTTGAATTTGGGGAAATTTGGGACTTTAAAGGCAAATTTTTGTTTAAAGGTTGAGTTGAATTTGGGGAAATTTGGGACTTTAAAGGCAAATTTTTGGGGTCTTGGTCAAATATGGTCAAATTGTCCAAATTGGGTCATGTGTTAGTTGAGAAAAATAAAATTAGAAATATTTGGAATATTTTGGGAATTTTTGGGATATTTTAGAATTTTTAAAATATTGGGCCCATGAGGGGCATTTTGGTAATTTGGCCAATTTTGGTGATTTTGGGTAATTTGGGTGTTTTCAAAAGGTTTGAAATGATTTTTGAACAAGTTTGGCTATTTTGGATAAATTTGGGAATTTTATAAATTTGGGAATTTTAGCCAAATTTGGGGTTCCAAGGGTATCTAGGTAATTTGGGGAAATTTAGGGGAGTTTATGGGCAAAAAGCCAGGTTGAGTATTTTGGGTAAAATTGGGTAACTAACCACCAAAAGTAAGCCATGGAACAATGGAAACCTCATTTGGGTCCTCTATGTACTGGTCAAAGCCAAACCCCAGCCTAGGGCTAGTAGGTTTAGGGGACCATCTATATGAGTATCCCAAAATATGAGTTTCCCAAAGGCTCAAGGGACCAAAGTCAGAAAATTCTGGGTTTAGGGTAGTGAGTGATTGCGAGTGAAGTGAGTTCCTTAGCTCTAGACCAATACCCAAGGTCAACCTTAAGGTCAAATAGCTCTATAGGAACTCTCCTTGAGCTCCCTCATAATGACCCCACCTATGATGACCCCACCTACTAAGTGCTAGAGGTTAGGACCAATATGTGGAACTTCACATTGAGCAAGGAGGAGTGTATAATTTCTAATGGTGAGGGCTCCTTTTCTAGTTTCTTTTTCTAGTTCTTTTAAGAATAGTCAATAGGAAAGTTATATGGCTAGACCCAAGGGTACTAAAGAGAAAGACTAGACCTCAACAAAAAATGAGGTGCAAGGACATACATCAATTTAAAGAAGTTTTAATGTTAAGTCACCCCAACTAAAGAAATAGTATGTCAGGTTGAGGACGTTAGACCAAGCACTTTTTGGGAGGCAACCCATACTTATATGTCTATGTATTACAATTTAGTATATTAAGTGTCTGACATATTAGTAGATAATAATCCTACACAATTGCATTTATTATAAATTAAGTCAAATATTAGTATTGGAAGAAAAATTGGAATTTAATTGAACGAAAAATGAAAATTGCAAAAATTTGGCCACTGACACCAACGGCGCCCAAGATAGCGGATCTCAGCGCTAGTAGCACCCATCGGGAGCGTCGGCAGCGTCCATCGGGAGCCCTTGTGGCACCGAGAGCGATTGGATGGTTTCTGCGACTATTAACAAACTTTGGCAGGATTTTGATCCATAATAAGCACCGGGAGGTGTTTTTAAAGTCCTAAAAACTTCCTAGGACTCCTAGAAACTTTCCATTTTCAGATTCCATGGCTTCCAATTCTGGAAATACTTCAAGCTTTGGAGTTTTCAATAGAAGAAAGTTTATTAGTTTTCACGCACAAAGATTACATACGATAAACTTATTGCAAAGAAGATATAGATTAAGGAAAGAGGATTTGATAATCATGGGTTGATTAATCTAAGTGCTCTAGTTGATAAGATTATTATGTAAAGGCGATGGGAAGTTCTGTGTTACACTACTACTGCTATTATTTTACCTATAGTGAAGGAATTCTATACAATTTTACATGGAATTACCCAAGGAGTTATCCTCGTACGAGGTAAGGTTGTACCATTTACTCCTGCGAGGATTAATGAATTGTATATGATAGAAAATGTTATAATCTATCATTATGCAAATTTCATTCCTACGCGAGATTTGATGCAAGATATTTATAATTTTCTGTCGGATGAAAGTGATAGGTGGGAAGTACGAGATGAAGGATATATTAGTTTTCATGCTTCATAACATAATCCAATTTCGAAGTAATGACATTTCTTTATTTGTGCAAAATTACTCCCTACTATGAAGATCTGTAAAGTCACCAAGGAGAGTGTTATCTTAAACTACTATATTCAAATGGAAAAACCTATTGATATAGGTTCAATTATATTTAAATCTATGATGGGAATCATTATGAATGAGCCAATTTATGGTCTTAGGCATCTTTCTACAATTTTATTTATTTGTAGTTAATACCAAGTGCCATATGAAAGTTGGGAAAACGTTTTACTACCATGGGAGCCCATGATCCCTATTCAGGATCAGTATATAGGTAATGGAAATGAAGCACTAAATGCTATCATAGATCCTTCTTCACATGCTTCATCTCTGCTAATGCCACCAACAGTTAGAAGTTTGCTTGCTTTAAAGAAGAAATTGAAGAAAATTGAAAGAGAACTTCAGAGTATTATGAATGCAGTGAGAGATCTCAAGTACCATTTTGATCACCTAGATTGGAGAACGATAGAGAATTTTGATCACACTGGAACTTTTAAAGCAGGATTTGTTTGGATGTTTAAAGAAAAGGGGTAGATCAACGAAAATTTGATATATCAATTCTCGTATTGATCCTTCTACAACCTATATGTTCATTACCAATCTATGGGAGATATTAGAGGTGGTGATAGCACTGAAGATGAGGCTTAATGATTGAAGATTGTGAGTTCTCTACTTGTTTAAAAATATTTACGTGTTTAGTGTAATTGTGTGGATTTGATTAAGTTTGATTTGGTTTATTCTGAACTTTGATTATGTGTATAGTATTGTGTCGTTTAGTGTTGTGGCTTAGTGTTGTGGCTTGATTTTGATATTGATTTATAATTAGTTTGCTTAATAGGTTTGAATTTGTGATTTGTGTAATGTGTTTGTAACAAAGTCTATTTTAATATATAGGTTAGTTTGTTGTTATTTGTGAAAATGATTGTTTGGGAAATGTATACTTATGAATTTAGATTGAAATTTGTTTTTAAAAATACTAAAAACTTTGGAGAAAATTGAAAGAAAATTGAAAATTTAAAAATCAAAATAATGAATTTGGGTCCTTAGAGCCGACGACACTGACATTGGCGCCGACGGCGCCTTTGACCCGAGAGCTGCGAATTAACCATGTAATTCGCAATTTTCACCGTAAAATTCCATTTTTACCCCTTAAGTCACTCTCAACCTTCGGTTTTGAACCTAGGGCTTGATTTTGGATGAATTTGGGTCCTTAGAGCCGACGACACTGACATTGGCGCCGACGGCGCCTTTGACCCGAGAGCTGCGAATTAACCATGTAATTCGCAATTTTCACCGTAAAATTCCATTTTTACCCCTTAAGTCACTCTCAACCTTCGGTTTTGAACCTAGGGCTTGATTTTGGGCAGATTTGAGGTGATTTAGAGGCAAAGAACTTCAGATTTTATCTTCTCTAGGTAAGAAATACACTTTAAAGTAAATTTCTTTTATTTTCACCAAAAATTTTTCTCACATTGATTAAATCTGAGATTTTGAAACTTTTTGGGAGATTTTGAGAAAATGCTTTGGTAAAAAACTCTTAGTGACTTTGAGTTTAAAGTGGTTTACATTTTTTATTTTTGGAATTTTGGGATTTATTCAGAATTTTTATCAAAATTTTCAAAATTTCCTATGGCACCTAGATCAATCAAAAGGAAAACAGAATATGACAAGCAAGGGTTTATTAGCTTTAGAGCCAGTGCTCGATTTCATAGTCTTAAAAAAAATAAAAAAGTGATTCAAGATCAAGGATTTAAAATTTTGGGAGGAGAATTTGAACGATTGATTATCGCTCGGTAGTGGGAAAACTTTTGTTATTTTACTGTCGATACGATAGTTGGGATTGTGATGGAATTTTATGCCAATCTTCTTGAGGCTTCTGATGATTTTGTTTTTGTTTGAGGAAAAAGGGTGGAGTTTACTCCAAGAAAAATTAATGAGTTTTATCAAATAGAAGATGTTTATAGATGCCAGTATCATTCATTTTCTTCTATAGATCAAGCCTTAGATGAAGTTATTTCTAACTAGTAAGAAAGGGTCTTAGAAAATAAAAAATGGAGTTAAAGTTAACTTTCCCCTATCTATGTTAAATATAGTGTCCATGGCTTGGCATTATTTTGTTTATGGAAGGATGATTCCAACGAACCATCATAGTGAAGTAACCAAGGATAGAGTCATCCTTAACTATTATATTCAACAAGTGATGGATATAAATCTAGGTCTATCATTTATATGAACATTTGATCTATTGCTCTAGGAGAGATCACTGGTGGATTGGAGCACCCTGCTAGCACCCTGCTCTCATTTACAACCCTGCTCTCATTTACACACTTTATGAGCATGCAAGAGTTGATTTCAGACCTGATGAAGAGAGGATTGAGCCTCAAAGACTGATTGGGCCTGCCAACATCAAGACTTATGAGTCCCATGTTGATTGGAGATTTGGAAGATAGGCCAGGGATATTCCTACTACTTCTAGAACCCCTACTTCAAGTGACACCAGCAACAGGGAATTGTTCGACCATATGATGATTTAGCAGGGAGATATTTTGAGGATGGATCATAAGATGCACAATATAGAGGCCAAAAATACTCACACTAATGATCTGATTTGCCAGAAATTTGAATATGATGCTGCTTATGATGATGCTTTAGTAAGATACTTAAGGGATGACCATACAGTTCAGTTCCCTATTCACCCTACTTATACTCCATATCAGCAGCAGAAGGTAGATGTGGATGATGAAGAAGATAATGACTGGTGATCTTTTTGTTTGTTTGTTTGTATTTGTACTGTGTGATTGCATTGTTTGTGTTGTGATCTTGTTGAAGAATTTGTTATGCATGTAATGTGGAAAACTATTTTCATTTTTAGAGTTTTGTTGAGTTCTGTTGTAATTTTTAGCACTGTGTTATGTATAGTGATTAGCTCTTTCTCAACAAATTTTATATGTATTATGTGCTATTTAATGTTTTTAGCCTTAGTTTTCATAATAACACATGCAGTATTTCAAAATTTATGTTCAAAAATCAGAATCTCCAACAGGTACGATTTTTTTTTATGTATTTAATTTTTCTTTCACCCTTGATTTTTAAAGTTTTTCATGTAAAAATCTTTTAAAATTTTAAGTT
>NW_018165771.1:66272-77347 GCF_001263595.1 Phalaenopsis equestris | reverse complement strand
GGGGGGGCGGGGGGGGGGGGGAAGAAAAATCATTTTTAGAAAAAGAGAAGGAATTTAATTTTGTTTGTCCTCACTTAACTATATTTTTAAAATTTCAAATTTAACATGACCTTTGGTATTAGGGGTTAACTTGAGAAAACTATATTTATGTTTCAAAATATATAGTAAATTTAAGTAAAAATTTTCAATAATAAAGGTTAATTCTAGGGCATAAGATATTTGGTAAAAGAGAATAAGACTATGTTTTTCTATTTTAAGTAAAGAAATTTGTATTTTTGAAGTATTAAAAATCATACAAGATTCATGTAAAAGAAAAGAATTAAACTTTATAAAATCTTTAAGTTAATATAAATTTGTTAAGTGAAGAAAGTAAAAATTTTTTAACTTTAAAAAAAGGAAAGTGAAGTTCAAAATCATTAAAGGCTATCCAGATATAGTAATCCTCACATATATAAAGGGAAAAGAAAAGAAAAAAAAAAGAAAAAGAAAAGAAAAAGAAAAAAAAAAGAGAAAAGAAAAAGAAAAGATGTGGGAGAAGCTTGAGGAGATGCCTAATTTAAAATTGGCTTCACTTGAATCAACTTAAGGAAAAATACTTGGACACATTTTTCTAAACTTTTGATTTAAATGTTAGCTTAATTATTAATAAAGTTTTATTAAGATATTTTCATATGAATTTCCTATGTGACTTTAATATAACAAATTGTAATTTTTTTCTTAAAAATTTTCTTAAAAAGAATAGAGAATCGGAAACCTTAGACTAAATTATTGAATATCCTTACACCTTTAGTATTAGCTAGAGTGGTTTTAAATTTCTCTTAAGTAAAACTATTATATTTAGAGAACTAAAAAATGGAAGTCTAAAAGTTTGAATCTTTACCATAACTCATATTTTTATGTTGTTGAGAAGTTACTTGAGGACAAGTAACATGTAAGTTTGGGGGATTTTGATACACTGAAAATATTTGCATTTTTAAACACATATTTTATACTTATTTTTTGTGATATTGCACTTTAATGGAAAGTATTTTGATGTTTTCTTGCAGGTTATTGATTTTTAGGGCTTAAAGCAAAAAGGAAGCAAAAAGTTTGAAATTTGGAGTCAAAATGACACTTTTGAGGAAATACTCAGCCCCGACAAAGTCAAGGTCAGTGCCGACGGCGCAGAATAACCAAAAGCTTGAGGATTTTTACTCAGCGCCAACGACGCGAGACTAGTGCTGACAGCGCCAAAGGCGGTTCAGACTTCATTTCTAGAAGGTTTGATGTTTTTGGATGATTGTTTAAGAGCTTTTGGAGGAAACTCTTGGCAAACCGACCTTGGGCTTTATTTGGGGCCAAATTTCATCAGAAAAGGGGCTCCTCTACGTTCATTTTTTGCTCTACAACATTCCATGACGCTACATTTTTGTAATCCATCTTCATTCCACCACATATTGGAGTCAATTAGTGATTTTGGTTTCATAGTTTAGAGTTTTTGTGGTGTGATTTAGTGTGAAGCTTTCTGTAAGAGTGTTGGAGAAGGAGAAAAGTGAGAGAGTTCTTTTTTTGCATCTTTAAGGAAAGGCTACAAAGCATTTGCTTTGAGAAAGAGTTCCAGATAAGTTTTTTTGTTTATTTAGTATTGTATGAACTTTCTTTTTTATATGAAATTTTTTTTGTCGTATCTTTCTCATGAAGTTTGAGTAGTTTTCTCTATGTTTCCCCCTACTCTGAGATTTGGAGAAATGAAGAGATAATATGAATGTGCCAAAATTAAAATATAAAATAAATTGTGATGATTTTTCAACTCCGAACTTAATTTACTTTTCAATTTGGTCAATTGATTTGTTAAAATATGTTGTGAAACATATGATCCAGGAAATGGAGTATGTGTTCTACGACAGAGTTAGGATCACATTTGATTTCATGAAGGAGAAATTTGTTCATGAAATTAAGAGCAAATAAATAAAGAAATATTCTTTGTTGGGTGTAGAATTAGAGAATCTTTAGGGTGACAGACTAAAATCCCCAATTGGGTCTTAGTGTTAAAAACTAAAGCAAAGTTAACCTTCAGGTGAAGGGAAGTGGGAGCTCTGAAGTGGGAGACAGTATCCTCCTAGCCTAGCCACGAATTTAGGGACTAAACCTAAGATTAATCAATGATTTTCCAATGATTTATTAATCAATGATTTTCTATGCACTGTATCAAGGTAGAGAATTAAAATTACTCATATTTGTCACAATACATATTATAAACATTTATGTTATCTCATTTTACCAGAATTTCATTGTAGTGGGAAGGATGCTTTTTCACATAAGAAATCTTCATTACATTAATATAGTTGATTAGTAGTTATTATTAAAAATTTACATTTCAGTTTTGCTAATAGTTAAGTAATTTAGTTTGGTTAATATCTCAACATTTGAAATTAGTGGCAATGATTTTGTTTGATTTTCTGTAAATTTCCTGATAAAATTTATCATTGCTAATTTACACCTTCCCCGTGGGATCAATATTTTGGGCTTAAATAGAAATTTCGTTATTATTTAATAACGATACATATACTTGTGTAGAATCCCATTATTAATTACCTATAATTATATATATTTTACACAACTTACTTTGCATACAAGGATAAAGTTTTTGGCGCTGTAGTGGTGTAAACATCATAAATCCTTACATAAAAAAAATCAGGATTAGATACCGCTTACGACAGCACTAGGAGTGAGCAACTAATTCTCGAGCACCACGGTGCACGACTTGCCATCAACTTAGATCTTTTCGACAAAGAAGAAACAGCAGAAGATTTGACAATGATATCTCAAGAGTGAGAAATTACAGAGGTGAACTTAAGAAGTAGGATAGTATTACCCCCATGAATAGCTCTAACAGATAAAGGAAAACAAATATATACTTGAGAAGAGCTACCTCCACCTCCACCGGTGGAAGAACCACATAACCAAGAGAAAATTAGAGGATCATACAAAGTAGACTACAATGTGCTAGCTCATCTTAGGAAGTTGTCCAGCTCATCTTAGGAAGTTTCTGGCCAGATTAAGCATCTAGGACGCTCTGATCCTATCAAAGGAGATGAGAGAGTCTCTGATTACAGCCTTGCTTGACCCAGAGTTTTGTTTAGCCCAATTAGCCAGCACATCCTCGGATGAAGTTTGCTCTTTGAGGGAACAGTCTTGGGTAACCTTCACAGATGAAGATTTGCTGCTCGGTATCGCCGACCACAATCGTCCACTCTACATCTTCATTAACTTTAGTAAATTTGTGTTGTCTAGAGTTTTACTAGATCTTGGAGTGTCACTCAACTTGATGAGTCTACAGACATTGGCCTATTTCGAAATTGAAGCTCAAGAACTTACGGCTGATAAAATGATGCTAAGAGGATTCAACCAAAAGGGATAGAGAGCCTTTAGATCCATTACATTGCTTATAAATGTTTGAGAACTAGTAACAATCACTAAGTTTCATATCATGAACGTCGAGACCTCTTTCAACGCTCTGCTGGGTCGACCATGGATTCACAAACAAAACATGGTTCCATCGTCTCTACACTAATGCATTAAGTACTACAAAACGGGATAAGAACATTGCATCAAGCGAAATCTACAACCATTTTCAGTTCATGAGGTTGGTATTCATGAAGATGCTGCCTACTAAGTGCCTCCAAAGAAAACTGTCTTCTCTCGCAAAGTTGTCACAAATAAAAGTGAAGAATCAGAAAACCACAAAGAGGAGGCCATTCAACTCCGCTTCAGCAATCTTTAACCACTTTTTTGCAATAAGTTGGTGGAGATTCTTTTAGTTCGAGCACCCGAGGTCGAGGCTAGGGATGTGGACGAGGAAAAACCAACGTAATTATTGAACAGACTTGGCCAACCATCAACATTGGTGATGAAGACAGTTTCAAAGATGAAATAATGATGACAAAATAGAAGAAATCTTAGTACGAGATATCCTTAGAAGCGAGATATCCTTAGAAGATGTGGACTTAGAAGATGTGGACAAAAGCGAATATGAGACACTATATGATCGGATAAACCACTATGTGAACACCATGACCCTTACTTCGATTCTCCCTCAAAAGGTTGAGAGTTCAAAGTCGATCAAGTTTTATCGTGCTTTTACCTCTATTGATCTTGAAAATCATGTAAACTTGGATGATTCCAAATGAATTAATGGAATTACCTATTAGTTATTTTTTGCCTTGCGTACAAAAGTTAATCCAGCAGGGGCATTTGCCAAAATAAATATCGAAAGATAAATTACAAATTTTTGAAAATTTTTGAAAAATTATGGAATTATGGAATGTTAAAAGTCGAACTCCCAACTCAAAAGAGGGTCTCAAATTTGGTACAGTCGGGTCTGTCGATGAATAAGAATTTTGTATAGTTGTTACTAGTGAATCATAAGGGGATTGCCTTGATATGGAGGATGACTCTATTGATCAGCTGATAGAAAATGCTTCGTCAGAATTTGAGGAGGAAATCACATCAACTGTCAATAAATTATAGGAAATTAACCTCGGGACTGAAGAGCAACCTCGAGCTACATTTATAAGTTCTCTACTCAGCGATGAAGAATCTTCATAATTGATCAAACTGTTAACAGAGTTTAAAGATTTCTTCTCATGGTGCTATGATGAAATGCTAGGACTGTCAGCAGAGGTTGCAGTTCATAAACTCAGGATAGATAAAGATATGACCCTAGTGAAACAAGTAGTGAAACAAGCTCCAAACAAGCTCCAAGAAGAATGTACCTCGAAATATAACAGCAAGTTATCACCGAGGTGAAGAAATTAATAGATGCTAACTTTGTAAAAGAAGAGCAATACCCCACATGGTTAGCTAGCATTATCCCAGTTAAGAAGAAAAATGGACAAATACGTGTTTTTGTCGACTTCAGAGATTTGAACACAGAGATTTGAACAAAGTGAATCCAAAAGATGAATTTCCATTATCGATACCCGAGATGATGGTGGACATTGCTTCTACACATGAAATCTTCTCTTTTATGGACAGATCATCGGGATACAAGGATACAACCAAATCAAGATCAAATCAAGATAGCTCTCGAAGATGAATCACTTACAGCCTTCAGAACACCTATCGTGATTTTCTACTACACAGTGATGTCATTCGACCTAAAGAATGCTGGAGCAACATATCAATGAGCTATGATGATGAGCTATGATGAAGATTTTTCTATGATGAAGATTTTTGTTGACCTCATTCACAATCAAGTGAATACTACGTGGATGATTTGGTCATCAAGAGTACCAAAAAAATAGACCATTTATATGATTTGAGGATCGTGTTCAAACGGTTACGATGATATGACCTTAAAATGAATCCTTTAAAGTGCGTCTTTGGTGTTACCTCTGGGAAGTTTCTAGGATTCATTGTCCATCATCGGGGAATCAAGATAGACCCAGATAAGATTAAAGCTATCTTGGAAATGCTTCCTCCTAAAATCTTGAAACAACTACATTCCTTCTAAGGGAAGTTGGCGTATCTGAGATGCTTTATTTCTAATCTCTTAGGTAGGTGATAGCCCTTCTCGGCATTAATTAAAAAGGATGACAGTGGGCCTTCAAGGATGTTAAATAATATTTAATGACACCTCCTGTCTTGGCAGCCCTTATCCCAAGGAGACAGTTGATTTTGTATACCGCGGCCTTAGATGACTCTCTTGGAGCCCTCTTAGCCCAAGTCAATAACTAGGTTAAAGAAAACACACTCTACTACTTGATTCACTGCCTAATACTGACAAAGATAAGGTATCCACCTATTGAGAAGCATTATCTAGCCTTGATTTTTGCTGTCCAAAAGCTTAGACTTTACATGCTTTCTCATAAGATTACCCTAATCTCAAAAATTAATCTGTTGCAATATTTGATGACCCGACCAACACACTCTGGATGTCTAGTAAGATGGTTGATGATCTTATTATAGTTTGATATAAATTTGGTTCCCCTCCATGCTATCAAGGGACATATTTTAGTAGACTTCCTCGCTGCACACCCACTTCTAGCTGGGTCCCCTCTTAATGATGAACTACCAGATGAGCAGGTACTATAAATGGAATTTTCCAGTGTGCAACACTGAGAAATGTACTTCAACGGAGCTTCGTCAGCCAGAAAGGACAAAGGATTAGGCACAGTTATACCAGGAAAAACTGGTATTGGTTTGATCTTTATCACGCTAGATAAGGGTATATTGAGGTTCTCCTACCGCCTGACAGAGTCATATACCAACACCGAAGTAGAATATGAAGCCTTAATCACCAGATTAGAGTTGGCAATCTTGATGGATATAATAGACATTGCCATCTGTGGCGACTCACAACTCGTCATCCAACAAGTCGCTGCAAAATACAAGATTTTGAAACCGAGATTAATAGAATACCATTAGTACACGATGAGGCTACTCGAACATATCCCTAGTGTAACTCTCTACCAGATTCCTAGGGGAGATAATGCCCACGCCGACGTTTTAGCAAAACTCACAAAAGAATTGGCATGTCCCTCAGAGGATTCCATTGATATCACGGTACAAGGAAGACAAGTTTTATCTTAGATAAACCTTGAAACTCTACACAAGCTTAGGAATGAAGAAGAAATGATAATTATAGTTGCGGATATCAACAAAGATTGGCGCAAGCCATTAATAAAATATTTGCATACTGAAAAGCTACCAAAGGACAAGTCTGAAGCACATCACATTACAAAAAGGGCTATGCCATACGCTCTAGTAGGTGATCTCCTCTACAGGAGATCATTTGACCTCTACAGGAGATCATTTGACCAGATGTGCCTACGATGTTTAAGCAAAACAAAAGCACAGAATATTGTCAAAGAAGTACATTCCGGTTTATGTGGCGCTCACCAGTCAGGGCTGAAGATGAAACTGAAGATCAAAAGACTCCAATATTATTGGCCAACAATGACGTCCGACTGCATTGATATAGCCAGAAGATGTCACTAGTGCCAGGTGCATGGGGTGGTCTTACAACAACCTCCAAATGTGCTACACCCAACCATTCCCTTGTGGCCATTCCAGTGTTGCGGCACGAACATAATAGGTCTATGCCGAGGGAAAGTATGTTCCCCGTGGTGTAGATCGGCTATAGTGCAAGGTAAGCATCACATCTTTGCCTTTGGGATTGTAGAAATATCTCTATAATGGGTGATGGGTAAGATCTTCAGACCCAGTCTTCAGACCCAGTCTCGACAGACCCAGTCTCGACTTAGCCGGTCGACGACCAGCAGTCCTGATGGAAGTATAATCAGTAGTAATCACTGCGGCATCTATTCTATTCCCTAAACGGAACCAAACGAGGATGCGAGTAGGTGGCACTCCAGCACTCCAGTGGGACTGTCTGACAGTTTTGACACCCTTCAAAATTTCCTTCTTCATGCGAGGAGAAATTGTATCTCCCACTCGTTTAAGTAACTAGCTAACTGAACATCCTTCTTTGGTAGCAAGCCTTCTAAAAATTGCACTAGCTCGAGTGATAGGAGCGAAATTCTTCCTCTCTTCATAGTGTCCATGAAGTGACGGTAATGCGACAGCGATCCTTCGGATACTCTCATATCCATCGATCGGTATCATATCCATCAGTATCTGTGAGAGGATGGAATCTACTTCCTCGCAAAAATGGATAAATTTTCAGTAATACTTCTTCATCTTGATGAGGCACCTCCTCAACGGGTGTCTTCTCAAGAGCCTGAGCTTTGATGGCCCTCAGAACTTTTCTGTTACGGTTCCTCCTTTGAGTTCTGGTCAGCGATACAGTCCTCAAACTTGATCTGATTTCAAACACGGGTGGTGGGACGGTTAATCCCTCAGTCGGATTTTCAACAATCATTACTTCTTTTCCCTTAGCAGCAGCGGGGCTACGGGGCTAGCGGGCTTGACGGGTGTTGTGTCTGCAGTAGATTTGTCCTTCTTGCAGGCAGGGAAATCCTGAAGGCAGTTTAAATTGAATTCTGCAGACGACTCTTGCATTTCTGGAGCAGCGATCTTCATTACTACAAATGGGGCTACAAATGGTACAAATGGGGCTTTCCCGAGGATGACCTCGAGATCTTTAAATCCAGCTCCAAACTTGATGGTGGGAGCGAAGTTATGGGCTCTATGGTCCGTTGGCAGGTTACAGGAAAGGTCAGTGTTGGGTAGGCCATTGTAACGGGCTTGAAAATAGAAAGTTTCACGGTTAGCTATATGGCAAAAAACCTCATAATTTTGGCAAAAAACCTCATAATTTTTATGGCAAAAAACCTCATAATTTTTAGTGCAAGCACTAAAAGTAGAGGTTGATTTGTAGACCAGGCGGGTCTTAATTTATGAGTATTTTCACATCTTTATTTTAAAAGGTGTAAAATTTAATTAATATAAGAGAATTTTAAAGTGCACGTAGTACAACACAATTTGGCTTAATTTACGAAATAGCAAATCAAAGTTGGAAGGGAGATGTGAAGTATTTTAGGACCAAGTGTGGGACCCATTTAGTGGCAGAAAATGCCCAGGTGGAACTAGTCCACCGACACACCTATTGGTAGTCCTACCCCACATGAAAATTTAAAGAATCCTTAATGGCCTTCTGAACCCCTCTATTCAAGGATGTTTGAACAGCTAGTCTTGAAGTCCAAGGAGTTGGTTGTACCTTCCCAAGACAGAAATAGGTAAAGTATTCTAACGGAAGAAAGCTAATTTGGTCAAAAGAGGAACATGGACATATTACCGATGTGTGAAAAAAATATTTCTTGATTTGTATGGAGAGAAAAGCCTGTCCCCAGCGGAGTCGCCAAAAGCCGTCGGCGCTATTTTTGGTTGGTGGGGAGTTGCCTGGAAGCTGTCGATCACCAGATGTCGGTCACTGAAATCAAAATCCCGTCCCCCACTTCGGAAGGAAGTTCTAATTTACATATATATTTAGTTTTATAAAGATATGAAATCAAATCGACCCCATATTTTCACAATTTAAATGAAAGAGCGTTGTACCTCAAATCCTGTATCTATCCCTATCTCAAAAGAAAAATACAAGTTTATGATACATTCAATTATTTAAATTAAGATATTTTGTTCATTTGCAATGTCTACAATTAAAGCTGACAATTCTTTCCCGTATCTAATCCGAAGGCTAAATAGGATTTAGATTAAACTTGGGTCATAAACTTTCTATAAAAGCAACCCCTTATAGTTAATTACATCTTCAACGTCACCTAAGAAGACTCTCGATAAAAATCAAGAAATATTATCTTCAAGGAGTTTCAAAGGGTAGGACTTTTCAATGAGATCGGAAGTAGAGGTGTGAAAGGGGATTGGTTCAAATTTGGAACATTTTGTTGTAGAATCCAAAAGAGGAAGAACTAGGGGATGTCATGGATCCAGAAGCGAACCTCGATGACTTCCCAAACTATCCTAATGATTGGCTTAAATTTAGAGGAGAAAAAATTAAGTGTTTCATCCTGTAATTTTTATTAATTTATGGCTTATATTAGTGTGAAACGATCACACAAATAGCCTGGAAGATGTGAGGATTTAGGTCATGACAAACGACAACCTCAGAGTCCTCAGACGAGTTAGGGCTTATATTGTATAACAGGGCTAGGAAAAGGCCTAAAGATAAGATGAGGATTTACGTTGCATAAGCAAGCAACATCAAAGTCCTATAACTCTGTTATTTAAGTTTAAGGAAGGAAGATTGGTTTAGGTTAGGAAGACAGGTTTTGCTATAGATAATGGTTGTGCTTCCCACCATGCTAAGTCCAATCTCCCCGTCGCGATCAGTTTGAGTTTTCTAGTGTGTCAAGTTATGATGTTAAATCAGGTGGCCCTATGGTTAAAGTTCTTTAAATTTTATGAGGGCATATTAAAGTTGATTAGAGCAACACCGGTTAGGATCCTACGGTCCCCTCATTCCAGCACCACAATTTTCTATTGGATTCACTTAGTCCAAAAGAATTTACTAAACTGAACTTAATGAGTTTCATAATTTCATTTAGACCATGGGAAGCCTCACTAACACTAGTAGGTTACCTCCTCCCAGGAATTCCCGATCATCCAATAGAGAAATCTTAATTTAGTTGATGTTGTAGTTTTGTGTGATGTTTGTGATTAAATTTTGAGTTGTTTTATATTTTGAATGTTGTGGCGGTGAATTTTATCATGGTTGATTTTATTTTTTGTTTTGGTTTTGGTTTTGTGGCTATCCTAATAGTTTTAGTTTTCATGAAGGGTGGCGTCGTTGATAGTTTTGTTAGCATGCAAGTTTCAGGTAAAAAAGCACAGTATGAAATTGTAAGAAAGACAACGCTGAAAACTGTAAAAGCATACCTGGCGAGTCTTCTCGTTCCACCACCTGAAACTAAAAAAGCATGTTAAGGTAGTTTATATGAGACAGGGAAGTAAAATTTTGACAACCTATCTAACCCTAGGTCATATCTTGGTGGGTCTCTAGGAGTTTAATTAAAGATGATGTTGTCAAGCAAAATATATTAAGTTTAGTAGATCTCTGAGGTATCCAACAGATCTAGAGAAAGTAGCAGGTCCGTGCTACTCTCTCGCTACCTGGTGGAAAACCCCGAGTTCTTTTAAACTCATTATGTTGCTTAATAATTCATCTTATAAAACACCCTAATGCACAATGAACATTGATTTCTCAATTATCCCTAAGAGTAAGGTAATTATCATCTGTAATTTAATTTTGAAAATTATGTGGGTGAAGGCTTTTAAAGAGGCAAGTTAGTGTTGTTGGAACACTTAGCCAAATTTTAACCCTAATTGAGATTGTAGAGTTTGAAAGATGTTTTAATTTTGAATGATATTTACTTTTCTAATCCTCTTTTAAATGAAACATGATTTAACCTAAGTCACTACTAAGCCCTTAAGACCTAAGTGAGTGTCTTAATTAGCTTTGAAAAGATCAAGCTTTAGGTGATCATGATTTATGATTTCGATTTTATTTGAACATCAAAACAGGGGTATTAAATTTATTAATTATTGACTTCAAAATTCATACCCCTAAGTCCTAGATTTATTTTATTTTAATATTTTATTTTAATTTAATAATTTAG
>NW_018165771.1:60709-66214 GCF_001263595.1 Phalaenopsis equestris | reverse complement strand
TTGAGATTGGTTTCTACCAATTAACAAGTTTTTTTATTTTTATTTTTTTGAGAATCGTTTTTATATAAAAAGTAAGTTCAGAGGTTACCCATTTCCCACCTTCAATTAAGCCTAAGCTAAATGTTAATTAAGGCTAATTTTCTAAAATTACACATTTGCCCTTAAGGCTCAATCACTTCATAATTTGTCAAATTTAATCCAAATGACTTTGGAATTTTTATCCTACCTCATTCATGGGTCAATTAAGACATCAAAGGAGAAAATGTGACTTTTTTAAAATTTAGTTTAATTTATATAATTATTTTCATGCAAAAATAGGATTTTTTAAAGAAAATTTTTAACTTGACTAAGGTAAATCTTAATCCCTTGAAACTTTTACTATAGGTAAATTTAGACTAAAGAAGTCTTTGGACAAAATTGCATGATTTTTTTTAATTTTATTTAAATTTTAATAATTATTTTAAGTACTGGAACATTTATTTAATATAAACTATTTTAAATGGAGAAAATTAGGTTTTATATTTTTGAAAAGTCTCCCTGAGGTCAGAGAACTCAGAGGAGAAGATTTTAGATTTTTTTTAATTTTATTTGATTTATTGAAATTATTTTAATGAAAATCATTTTTAGCCTTTAAAAATCATTTTTAAGCTTTAAAATTCAATATATTTATTTAGAAAATCAGGAAAAATATTCTATTTATTCTTATGTTCTTAGAAAGCAATTTAGAACATTTCCATGAGTTTTATTATTTTTGTGATTTTTAGGGATTTTTAACTATTTAAATATTTGAAATAGGTTAAAAATCAAGTTTTTATTCTAAATATTATTTTTCTTTTAGAAAATACCCCTGATCACAGAGAACTAAAAAAAAACAAAGTTTCATAATTTTTTGAGTTGTATTTTGATTTTTTAAAACTCATTTAAATGCCAAAAGTAATGTTTATCTTTATAAATCAACTTAAGTTATCAAATGAACTTAAAATATTTTGAAATTTTTATGGTGAGTTCTCTGGATCAAAAACCATGGTGGAGATCAAAAATCAAGTCATTTAAATGTACATATTTTCCAAAATTAATTACCTTAATGATTTAGGGTTTGTAAAAATTAGGTGTATTTTAAATGACTTGACTTGTGAAAAATTTTCCTAAAGGCTCCCTAGTCATCATAAACCTTCCAAAATTTTCTTGGAATTTTTTAATTAATATGCTAATTTCCATTATTGTTTTAAAGAAATAATGTGCAAAAACTTGAAAAATATGGATCTCTGTCTAGGAACCTCCTCTGACTTTGGAAAAATCAGAGGATGTTTCCCTTGACAGAGGCTACAACATGCCAAAATTTCAAGCCAAGTTGATGTGTCAATATGCATGGAGAATCAAATGATTCAAGTTAGTATTTAATTAATTAAAAATAAAATATGCATCAAATGGTCTTTAAATTTATTCCACATTGTTCTCCTCTACTCACTGAGCAAGATGGTTTTTTTATTTTATTTTTGTGATTTTTTTACACAAAGTTATGGATTTTTGAAGTTAAGGGAGTTTAAATAAATAGGGAAAATCCCCATTTTTCTACTTATCCGCACGGCATCTCGTCATCCTACGACGACTCCGAAACTCCACGTGGCGCGCTCCTATTTTGACGCCGTCGCCCACGCCAGCAGCCATGCGTCCCGCTGTTTGTGTAAAGAATTGTTGTCCGGGTTCATCTTGGCCTTCCATTCAATACATGCGCGATCGGACATCGTGTGGTCATCGTCCCCAATAGCTTAGGCCAAGAACTATCCACATTTGAGGCTTAAGATCTCTGTCATTTCTCAACCAAATTAAGTGAGATTTTTTTTAAAATGCTCATCTAAGTGAGACAAATACATCCATACAGTAAATGCATCATGAAATCAAGCCTAAGTAAATGGAGAATCAAAATAGGCTTTGGAGGAGGAGAAGTTTTATACCTTTGCTCTGAGAAGTGAAGCTTCCATCAGAGGGTCTTGTCACGTTTTTTGGGGTCCAAGGAGGCTAGGGATTAAGCCTCTTGCTATGGTGTAAGGCCTAGGTATGAATTCGATCAAGCTCAATTTCAGGTGCTGGTCTAGAGCTATGGTGGAGGCAATTTGAAAGGGTAATTTGATGGGGCTTTGTCTTCTCTTGTTGTTGTGAAGGTGTGGCACACGCAATTGAAGTTTAGTGGAGTTTTTAGAGATGTCCTATTTCTACCCTAATTTTCAAGCTCAAAATTAGGGTTAGACATGGGGAATCAAGGCAGTTGGGTGATTGGAATGGGCTGTGGAGGTCTCAAGGAATCTCTGTGAGTGATTTTGGAAGCTCTTTTTGAGAAAATTTTAGCACACCTCCCCTGGCTGCGGAGGTGAGTTTTTATAAAATTAGTCATGGGGTGGCTCTCAGAGCACAAGTTTGGGTACATTGTTGTGCTTAGGTGGAGGGCAGAGGAGCTCTACAACTCAATTTGGCTGAGCTAGCCTCTGGGTTCGATTGTTTGATTTTGGTGAAGTCCCATAGGGGTGGCTTTGGGTTTTGTGCTTTTCCAACCACTACGCTGGCCGGCCGGGCAGGGGGAGGTGGCTAGGTGCTCAGGGCATCCAGAGGAATCCATTACAACAATTTAATGCAAATGTACTTTGATTTGACAAAGATATCTTAAGCATTTGTATTTTTTAAAAATAAGATCCCTTAATTTTGGGGACCTTCAGTTCATGTCTTATTTTAGGTTGTTATAGGTGTTTTGGCTCAGCCTTAGGGGTCAACTAATGGCTAGGGTAGAGTTAATTTGGTTGCTTTAGGGTGGTTAGGTCACATTTAGTGCATGGGTCCAAGTGAGTGCAAGTATTGGGTTTGGTATAGGCTATCCATGTCAATTGGCCCAATTAAATGTTTTAATTGGTGTATATGATCATAAGGAACATCTTTGGTGAAGGATGGAATTGGTTTTGAGCTCAATTGAAGGGTCAATTTGAGGGAATTTTGAATTTTAGTCAATTTGGTCATGTTGGGCTAGGCTTGGGTCTAGCATGGGTTAGCCTTGGGCTAAGTCCAAATTGATTATTGTAAATGGTCAATAGGGACCCCATGAAGAGTTTTCAACATGAATTGGATGCCAATTTGTGGTTTAACGCAATCAATTGGGTGAAATTTGGGGACTTAGCCAATTTGGGACTAAATTTGAGAATTTTGGATTTAAGCCAAAATCAAATGGATTTGAGGCTTCACAAAGGATAATTTATGGTTGATTTTGATGTATAATAATGTTACAAAGATTTTTCAACATTAATTGGGGCCAATTGACTAGATTTTTAAACATTAATTGGGCCCAATTGACTAGGATATGGCTTAAATTTGGTGAAATTAGACCATATGGTCAAAATTGGGGTTTGACCTAAATCAAAATTGGGCACAGATTATGGGCCAATTAAGCCAATGTTTGGTCTAATTGGTCATATCATGAGCTAATTTGATTTTAGGATTGAAATTGGGGTAAATTGAGATCCAATTGTTGGACATTTGAGTTGAATTTGCATAAATTTTGACCCTTAAAGGCAAATTTGGGGGTTTTGGTTAAAGATGGTCAAATTGGCCAAATTGGGTCATGTGGTAGTTAAGAAAAATAAAATTAGGAATATTTAGGGTTTATTGAGATTTTTTGGAAATTTTTGGAATTTTTTGAATTTTGGGCTATGGAGGGGAATTTTGGTAATTAGGACAATTTTGGAGATTTTGGGTAATTTGGGTGTTTGGAGGCTTTAAAAAGGTTTGAAATGAATTTTGATCAAATCTGGGTATTTTGGGCAAACTTGGGAATTTTGGCAAAGTTTAGGGTTTCAAGGGTGTTTAGGTTATTTGGGGGTGTTTAGGGGCAAAAGGCCAAGATGGGTATTTTTGATAGGATTGGGTAACTAATCACCCTAAATGACCCATGGACCAAAGAAAATCCCATTTTGGGTCCTCTATGTACTAGTCTTAGTTAACCCATAGCCCTAGGGCTGGTAGGTTGAAGGGACAATCTACATGAGTATCCCAAAAAGATTAAGGGACTTGGGCTAGAAATTTGAGTTCAGGGTTGTGAGTGTAGATGAGTGTGGTGAGTGTCTTGGCTCCAGACCAACACCCAGGGTCAACCCTAAGGTCAAACAGTCCTAAGGGTGACTCATCTTGAGTTTCCCTTATAGTGACCCCAGCTACTAAGTACTAAGAGGTTAGGATCATAATGTGGAACTTCAAGTTGAGTAAATAAGATGGTAGAATTTCTAGTGGTGAGGGTTCCATGTCTAGTTTTCTAAGAGTAGTCAATAAGAAAAATCCTATGGCTAGACCTTAGGCTACTAAAGAGGAAAAACTAAACCTCAACCAAAAGTGAGGTCAACATATATATTTTTATTGGGATACTATACAAGTATACATATCGTTATCAAGTGATATAAGACTTTTTGATTAAGACCTGAATATCGAACCCACCGGGAAGATTATGCAATATGCGCTTCTTAGAAAGTTTTTCTATTTTTTAGAAAATATAATTACTTAAACTTAAAAAACAATTTTTGCACGAATTTAAAATTTAAATATTTTTGGTATTTTTGATATTTTAATGAAACAATAACAACTAAAAAGATAACTAAATAACTAAATAACTAAAGTTTTTGTAGAAGAAAAGTATTTAATATAAAAATATCTTTCTTCTTTTCATGAATCAGTAATAAGTATAGGAATTTTGTTGTGAAAGTATGCAAATTGTGTTGTGCCAAATAGGAGTAATAATATTCTTTACCCTTACCGAGATGCTATAAAGAACATTGGCTAATTTAAAGTTTGAATAGTTCTGAAGACCTTCTAGGCAGGAAAGATACTAGCTCTCACCCAAGAGTTCCCTCGATTCCCTCCACCTTGGGGCTAACATTCTCGTATCAAAATCTAAAACAATAAACCAAGTTTGGGGCTTTAACTTGTCACTTTAAAGTCCTCTAACTCTACACCCATCAATGAATATTTCCATATTTATTTTCACTCAATCATATGAATTATATCCGCATTCAAACAACCTAATTGATTTTTTCCAATTGTTGACTGAGATAATACCAGCCTAGTTCTTACATGTTCTCACAACAAATTTTTAACATCTGGATTGTCCAAATTCATAAGTAAATGAAGTGCATGGATTTAAATCATCACAACTTCTTCCAACATTAAAGATTAATACTCTCCACAACTTCCATCCAAAGCTTAATTACGCTTAATTACAACTTTCATCCATTATTTAATCACTTATCTACTTTAGGAAAAAAGATAAAGAAAACTACTCAGAATTCATGGAGAAAACAAAACCACACTTTAGTTTAAAAGAAGAAATCATTGTCAAACCAACAACAAGTCTCAATTAAAATCAAAAGTAGTTTAAATATAAAAAGATTAAAACTTATCTCAAGTCCTCGAGAAAACTTGAAGTTCCTTTGAATCTCTTCTCTTTTACAATCACTCAAAATAAAATAACAAACA
>NW_018165771.1:53908-60520 GCF_001263595.1 Phalaenopsis equestris | reverse complement strand
CTATCCTTTCATGATAATTTTCGTCCATGGTGGTTACAAACACCTATTAAGCTAATGGGTGCCTCAAAAACCTGGTGCCTCAAAAACCCCTCAAAAACCTCTTCGAAATTCATGAAAACCAATTTTACTCATCTAGTAACTGCCACTGACGCTTAAGTGCGGGTTCTCGGTGCTTAGACGGGGCCTTCTCTGTTTAACTGGGGCTTAAGCGTCAGATCTGACGCTTAGGCACCAAAACTCTTTTACACAATTTTTCACCTTTTTACTCCAAATTTGATCCTTTTTACTCCAAATTTGATCCCCTTTTTACTCCAAATTTGATCCTTTTTCACTCCTTTAAGCACTTTTTTAATTTTTACTTGCATCTACAAGGAAAACACTAAAATTCTTCCATTAAAGCACAATATCTCAAAAATATGTATAAAAATGTGTGTAAAAATACTATATAATTTAGGTGTATCAAAATCCATTTAGGTGTATCAAAATCCCCAAACCTAAAATGTTGCTTGTCCTCAAGTGACACCTCGATCTTTAAAAACCAAATATGTATGATATGTATATGAGTTTCTTTAGGGATTACTAAAATTTAGATTTAGAAATATAGTAGTCCAATTTAGAAAAAAAAATTCGTAAATGAGACCAAGTTAAAGTTTGTAAATTTTAAATGTTAAGAACTATGAAAATAAAAGTTTCTATCTAATTTAGACATATTGTAAGTTCTTTAAATTTAGATTTTAGTTCTTTTATTTTCTCCACTTAAAAATTTTAATTAAAAATAATTTTACTTACTATATTATATTTATAAGCTTAAGATTTTATCAAGTCTTATACTTTAAAAAAATTAAATGTAGAACCAATTTTTGTTTAGGCACTAATCCTTAAGCTTCTCCTCCCTTACATTTCTTTTTTTTTCTTTTCTTTTTCTTTTCTTTTTTTTTCTTCTTTTTTTCTTTTTCTTTTTCTTTTTTAGGCATGGATTACTATATCTGGATAGGCCTTTAAAGATTTTGAATTCCATTTCTTCTTTCCTAAAGTAAAGTATTTACATAATATTTTTACTTATAGATATAATAATAGTTTTGAAAATTATTTTAATAAAAGAAATTTAGTATTAAAAATAAAAGTCTAAATTATCTAATTTTTTTTAAAAATACAATTTTTCTTACTAAAGATAGTCCCTTATATTAATCATTTTCTATACTAAAAATTTTTAACTTAAAGTTTTTCTTCATTACTTAAAATTTTCACTAAATTTTCTTACTCATTTCTAAAATCAAATTTTACTTCCCTAATATAACTTCATATACATAATCAATTTTTCTCTTAAAATCAAATTCACTTGTAGTACATTTGAGAGCAAACAAAATTCCAGTTTTGAAAATATTTTTTATCCCCCCCCCCCCCCCCCCCCACATATAGGAAAGAAATGAAAATTAAATAACATGCTAACAGGAATTCTTACATCCTAATTATAGAAGTATAAAACTATAGATAGGAGTGAAATTAATTTTTTATCAAATTTTCTATATTTTTTTTTAGCTTAACTTGTAGAGATTCAATAGACTTCAAAATAATGGGTATAAAAGCAAACAATACACTAACATGATAAAAAAAAATGCAAGGCAGCAGTTTCTGAATTCCAAGTTTAAGATCTAAGCTAGCAAGATTTGTTACTTTATAATAAATATGAAATTAAGTTAAGTTATAAACTAACCAAATCACAAAACTTAATACTAAACAACAGTTACTATCCTAAAATTTTAAAAACAAAATACTATCTAACACAATAATCACAACAACAACAGAACATAGACATTCAAAACACAAGTAAAACATAGTCCCAAAACAACACACAGATGCAAATGTAGCAGGCTCAGACCACATAGTTCACATCATATTACAATCATAAAATGAATCTCTCAGCTCTACTCTTCATCCGCTGAATCACCGCTGTACCATTTTTCTGCAGACTTATAATCAGGATATCGAGGATATGGAGGAAATTGCACTCTTGGTTCACCTCGAATCAGGCTTTCCAAAGATGAGTGGAATTTCTCTTCATAATCACTCTTCTTTCTATTATAACCGCTCTAAATTTTGTACCTTATCAGCGGTAAAATTGATATTATCCATCAACTTCTGCAATAATTCATCCTGAGTTTTGGTACTGCCTCTAGATATAGAAGCACAAGAAGTAGATGGTCGTGATGAAGATGCAGCAGACGCCTCTAATCCATAACTTCTGGACTTCTGGAAAATCCTCCTCTCCAGCTAAAAATTGAATGCTCGGAATAAGTCTTCACATTCACCTTTATAATGGGCTTAAGAGGTAACAGAACTTCCTCCCAACTATCATACTTCACTCCAGTCTGCTCACATTATGAAAATATCAAGGAAGAAAATCCCATACCTACAGTAGTAGCAGCAACAGCTGAACTGATGACAGCTGAACTGATGATAGTGCTGATGATAGTGTGATAGATCAAAGCGCTTATATTGATGGGCTTGCTTTCCCTCCTGAATACAATAATTCAACGTTGCTCTCTCTCTGGTCACTTCACTGAGATGATTGATCGGAAGCAGACGAGTAAAAATGAAATAGTGTCAGGCCTTCAAAGGTGCACATAACTTTGAAGTTGGGAAATTTACTCTCCTCTCATTGGCAATCTTCCAAAGTCCTCTCCCAATAGTCAAATATGAAATAATCTTGAATAACTTTGCTTCAGTAAGACTATAATTCGCATAAAAACATAAAGTCTCTGATGGTAAATGGTAAAACAAGTTGATTAACTCTGGAGTAAAAGGTACCAACTTCCCTCTAACCATAACTCGATCGTCTTCAGCCTCTGGGAGATTTGCATAAAACTCCCTCACAATAGAAATCACTGCGACGATAGAGATACAACAGAATGGTTCCCACTGTCGACGGACTATCAAGTCTTCTACCTATCCATTTGGACTCTTGAAACATCGCTCTTGAATCAATTTTCATGATCGTAGAGCATCACTATATCGATCCTGAGCTTTTGAACTGACAAACTTGCTCGAATCGAATGGGCTCTTTCCTTTACTCATTTTCATTCTTATTGCCATTCTACAAATTTGATAAATTCCAAACATAACTTTAAAAATCATGTTTAAATCACTAAACTACACTTCCAAAAGCACTAACTAAACTTCTCAAACAAATTTTATAGATTTTTCTTCACTTTTCACCATGAATAGTAAGTTTTTGAAATCTTCCAAATGTGTTGAAAATATATGGTGAAAATCTAAAATATTTGCATAGAAGTAAAGATCATACCTTAAGGAACTTGGATCTAGCAAATCTCACTCGATTCCACAAAGAAATCTTCAAATTCCACTTTCCTTAGCCCTCAAAATCGTGAATTTGAGTTGGGGAAGATGATAGGAGGTGTTAAAATGGTATTTTTGGACTTAAAATTCAGTTTTAACCATTCGCAAATCAGTTTTGTTGAACCAACGCTTAAGCGCGAGTAAGTGGTCTCATTAGAAATAATCTCGTCTAACTCTGCTTCAGTAGGACTAAGTAAAATGCACTATTAGCCTAAGTAAACCACCCTTAAATGGTCTCATGGCACTTAAATGACTATTTTTTCTTAATATAACTCCCTTCTCTCTCAAAATTCTCCATAATAATTAATTCAATTTGAGGCTAAAGATAAAATAAATTTTCACAAAAATAAACTTATATTAATTCACAAAAAAGTACAAACACATTTAACACTTAGTTGTCTCTCCAAATAGTCTTGGATGAGAAAATTTTCCTAAGTACAAAACAGTTAACACACATTTATAATTACACAAATAAGTGACACAAACACTAAACACAAGACATAAACACTAACGCACTTAATAACATGACTCCAAACACACAATTCCTAATACTTAAATTAATGCAACTCTTCATTAGAAGGAGCAAATTCTTGTCTTTCAGTAGTCTCTCTAGGAATATAGAGTTGATAAAACGGACGTTGGTGACGAGCTCTAATACTATCATCTTCGATCCAATTCTGTTTAAGGAACATTGCCTTATTCGCTTCCTCTACATAACTCATATAACTGAATTGCATCCTAAGTTGCCACCCAATATGTTCTTGATGAGCATGTAATTCAAGCACCTTAGTTCATAATACAGATATGGTGTCCTCCAACTTGTTGATCTTCTCTGATATTCCTTTAATACTAACAGCTAAGAAACAGTTATATATCTCATGTGCACTTTGACTAATGAACTTCTTCTTCATGGCTTCTTCCTTCTTCTTCAAATCCATCTCCCATGAATACATTTTCCTTAAATCTCTCTCTTTCTTAGTTTTTTAGGGCTAAAAATAATCAAGGGTGAAATTCCTTCACAACCCCCTCCTATTTATAAGCCTAATTGCCCCTCATAACTTCTAGGCATGACTAGAAACTGCCAAGACATGTTTATTCCAACTAAATTGTAGCTATACCTTCTATAAATCAAAATTTACACATGTGATTAAACTGCAGCGCTAAAGCGTCGGATCTGGCGCTTAAGCGTCGGATCTGGCGCTTAAGCGCCAGTGCACATTTTTGCACCAGTCAACTTAACGTTCAAATTCTTATACTAACATGTCTAGATCACTAAATAAAGTCTAAAAATCATTACTAGCACATAATAAACTCAATAATACTACCCCTAATTTTTTAATCAGACTTAAAACAACAATCAAAGCAAAAACACACTGATAACTATGAGTTGTCTCCCACAAGCGCTTGGTTTTACGTCGTCAGCCTGACATAACCAGTGCTCATTCTGGTTGACCTAACATCATTCCATCATTATATTTTGGCTGATCCTCTATATAATAAGGTTTCAGTCTATGTCCATTCACTTTAAAAATTTTCTAAGAATTAGGATCTTTAATATCCACAGCTTCATAAGGATAATTTATCACAACAAATGGGCTCCTCATTCACCTGGACTTAAGTTTTTCTGAAAATAATCTTAACCTTGGATTATATAGCAAAACGTGTTGCCCTGGCAGAAAACTTTTAGTAAGAATCTTTCGATCATGCCACATTTTAATCGTTTCATTATAAATATTAGCACTCTCATAAGAATCATTCCTTATCTCTTCAAGTTCGTTTAATTTTAGCAATCTTTTCTCACCGACATCTTTTAAATTATAATTGAACTCTTTAATAACCCAATATATGCTCATGTTCAACTGGTAAGTGACAAGCTTTCCCAAATATTAGCCCATATGGGGACATTCCTATAAGAGTTCTATATGCAGTCCTATAAGCCCACAAAGCATAGTCAAGTTTGACAGACCAATCCATTTTTGTTGGATTCACAGGTTTTTTCCATAATTTTTTAATTTCCAAATTGGATAATTCAACAAACCACTTGTCTGAGGATGATAAGCAGTAGCAATCCTATGATTTATATGATATTTCCTTACTAACTTCTCCATAATGACATTTTTGAAATGACTTCCCCCGTCAGTAATGATAACTCTCGGCATCCCAAATCTACAAAATATATTCATTTTCAAAAATTTTGCAACACTTTGAGCATCACATCGAGGTAAAGCAACAGCTTCTATCCATTTAGATACATAGTCCACTCCTAACAGAATATATAAATTTTTTAAAAGATGGTTTTTGACCTCACTTATGTTTGAGGTCTAGAAATTTCTTTAGTAGCCTAGGTCTAGCCATAGGACTTTCCTACTGACTAGTTTTAGAAAACTAGAAAAGGTACCCTCATAGAAACTCAAAACCTTCTCTTTACTCAACTTGAAGTTCCACATATTGGTCCTAACCTCTAGCACTTAGTAGGTAAGATCATTATGAGGGAACTCAAGGAGAGTTCCTATAGGGCTACTTGACCTTAAGATTGACCCTGTGTGTTGATTTGGAGCTAAGGTACACCATACCCTCACAATACCCTCACAATACCCTCACAATACCCTGGCTAAGACCAATACATGGGGACCCAAAATGAAGATTTTTTTGGTCCATGACTCATTCAAAATGGTTCTCTACCCAATTGCACTTGAAATGCCCAACTTGACCTTTTGCCCCTAGGCACCTCCAAATTACCTAACTGCCCTTGGGACCCAAATTTGGTAAAAATTCCCAAATTTTGTCAAAATACCTAAAATTGATCAAAACTCATTCCAAACACTTTGAATACATCCAAATTTTCCAAAACTGACAAAAATTTCCAAAAAATGGCCGAATTACCAAAATGCCCCTTCATGGCCTAAAAATTCAAAAAATTTCAAAAATTCCGAAAAAATCCCAATAAATCTAAAGTATTCCCAATTACATTTTGTACAACTACAACATGGTCCAATTTGGTCAATTTGACCATCTTTGACCAAAAGCCCCAATTTGGTCCTTAAAGGCTTAATTCAAAACCCTTTTTAATCCAAAATCCACCAAATTCACTACCAAATTGATTTAAAAATGACTTTCATCCTTCATTAAAGTTATTTATCATGATGTTTTACACCAAACACAATAATCAATTCGGACTTATCCCATGGCTAGCCCAAGTTTAACCCAAACTTAGCCCAACATGCTTAAAATGGGTCAAAAATCAAAAATCCACCA
>NW_018165771.1:51204-53841 GCF_001263595.1 Phalaenopsis equestris | reverse complement strand
CCTTCATGAAAGTTGTTCCTCATGGTCTCCTACACCAAATAAAATATTCAATTGAGCCAGCTGACATGGCTAAACAAACTTAAACGTATTTTTGGTCATATTAGCCCATGACCAAAATATAATGAAAATCAAACTTGGTATTCCCAATCAAGCTTAACCTTAGATAAACTCTAGACCTTAGAGTTAGGTTAAGTTAACCATGGGTTAGCCATGATATTTATCCCTTAGGTAAGTATTTTTTTTTATTAAAGGATAATTTTCATGCAAATTACTCCCTAAAACTTGGCAATTTCCTATGGTGCCATTTTTTCTTGCTCATCATGAGCTTTAGACTTCATGTCCAAGCATCCCAATTGATCTAACTCTATAAAAAAGCCATGGCCATGGCTATGAAAGAGGAGAGAGCTCACGGCCATACAATACAAGAAAGAACCACCATAGATTAGCAAAACTTCCTCCAAAATATCCAAAATTCTTCTCCAAGCACAGAGAAGAAGGGCTCCACCATTAATTGCCTCAAAGCCTCTTTTGTGAGTTCAGTTTTGAGCTCAAACTCGAGCTCAAAATCAGGGCACTGCTCCAAACTCCACCAAAATCAAATTAACCTTGCACACACCTTCACAAGGCCTAAAGAAGAAGCTTCCCCATCAAACCCCCTACCCCAAGCCTTCATTTGTTGTGGAGGATATGACCGAGCCCCATTTTTGGGATTTCTAAACAAAACTCAAAGGAACTCCAATTGGTGCTTAGAGAAGCTTCGTTGGACCTCAACAAACATTCCACAAGCATCCAATTGAGGCCACACCTCTTGGACAAAGGTATAGACCATTTTCCTTAAATTCGAGCTCAGTTTCACATATTGTGAAGAAAACTTACAAATCATGCTTGATTAACCGTATGGATGTGTAGAGCTAGGTTAGATCTACGATTTAAAAAAAATTCATGTAAATCGGTTAAGAATCGAGTGAGATGTTAACGTTTGAAGGTGGACGGCTCTCGGGATGAACCAGACGGAGATTAAGGCTGTGAACCGTCCGATCGTGCAAGTATCGATTGGACGGTCCTGATCGCGTCAGACAGAGATCCCGTATATGCACAGCGCGCTGAGTCAGTGCTGACGCGGATGGCGACCGCAAACCAGAGCGCGACACGTGGCATTTTTGAACCGCCCATGATCCAGTCAACGCGTGGGCTTAAGTAGAAAATTATGGGATTTAAAAAATTTAGAAAATACCCCTAAACTTCAAAAATTTATAACTTTTCATAAAAAAACTCATAAAAATAAAATAAAATCACCTTCTTGCTCAGTGAACAGAGGAGAATCATGTGGAATAAATTTTAGGCTTATTTGATGTAAATTTAATTTTATAAAAATCAATTAGTGTTAGAGGTTTTTGAACTCTCCATTCCTATTGACTCATCAAATTGACCCCAATTTTTGATATGTTGTAGCCTCTATTTAAAGAAACAATTTGAGTATTTTTTCAAAAATAGAGGAGATTTCTAGACAGAGATCTTAATTTTCTATGTTTTCATCCATTTTCCATTCAAATAATTATGGAAATTTATATATTGCTTATAAAATTCTATAAAAATTTATGTAAGTTTCCTATGGTCAAAGTAGTCTTAGAAAATAATTTCATGATTTTTAAAAATCAAAACATCACTATTTTGAGAAAACCCTAATTTACTTAAAACATTTAATTTGGAGTACATAGAGATCAAAATCACTTGATTTTTCTTTTCCATTGAGGCCCATGAGTCAGAAAACTTACCATAAAAATTTCAAGTTATTTGAAGATCATTTAATGTTTTTAATTGAGTTTTAAAAGTGGCCATCAAATTTGAAACTTAAATGATTTTTAAAAATCAAAATATAACTCCAAAAATTATTAAACTTAGTTTTCTGAGTTCTTTGATATCAGAGGGATTTAATAGAAATAAAACATATATTTAAAATAAAAACTTGATTTTTAGGTTATTTTTAATTATTTTTAATAATTAAAAAATACTAAAAAAATCATAAATTATTAAACTCATGGAAATGTTCCAAATTATTTCCTAAATACTTAGAAATCATTGAAATATTTTTCCAAGGTCTAAAAATAAAGATATCTATTTTTAAACCTTAAAATGATTTTTAAGGCTTAAAAATAGAATTTTCACCAAAATAATTCTAAAAAAAAACAAATAAAAATTTAAAAAATACAAAAATAAATTTCTCTAGGTTCCCTAACCTCAGAGAGATTTTTCAAAAATAAAAAATCTATTTTTCAACACTTAAAATATTTTATTTTTATTAAAATCCCCAAAACTTCAATTAATTTTAATAAATAACAGGAAATTTTAAAAATTATAAAATTTTGGCCAAATGACTTTCTGGTCTAGCGTTAGCTTACATAAAAATTTCAAGTGATTAGGAATTGTCTTGATTATCTTTTGGAATTTTCCTTGAAAATGCACATTTTTGCATGAAAATAATTATATAAATCAAATTAAATTTTGAAAATTCACATTTTCTCCTTAGATGTCTTACTTGACCTATCAGTAAGGTTACATAAAAATTTTAAAGTCATTTGACTTAAATTTGACAAATTATGAAAGTTTGGACCCTTAGGGGCAAAATTATAATTTTGG
>NW_018165771.1:43554-50883 GCF_001263595.1 Phalaenopsis equestris | reverse complement strand
ACACTTAATACATTCACTTAGGTCTTAAGGACTTAGTGGTGAACTTAAGTTGAAATCCACTTGTTAAAAGAGGATTAGAAAAATCAACATAATCAAACTCTTTTAAAACACCACAAGTCCAATTAGGACTAAAATTTGGCTAAGTGTTCTTAATAACACTAATTTGTCTCTTAAAGGGTCTTTACCCACATAATTTTCAAGTTGAAAGGTAAATGACATTTACTTATTCTTAGGGATAATCAAGACATCAATTCCTAGGATGAATTATTAAGCAACATAATAAAGTTTAAATGAACCTAATGCCTTTTACCAGACATTAAGAAGGTTGCATGGACCTGTAACCTACTCTTAACTTGGTGAATACCTTAGGTGTCTCTCATTAGTTTCTCCTTTGGAATTTGGAATATAGAGTTGATAAAACGGATGATGGTGGCGAACTCTGATACAATCTTCTTCAATCAATTTCTGTTTAAGATACATCACCTTATCCTCTTCCTCTATATAACTGGTATGGCTAAATTGCATTTTTAATTGCTGTCCAATATGCTTTAGATATGCATTAACTTCATGTACCTTTGCCTCAATTGAAGCCACCTCCGCCTAAATTTTGTTGATCTTTTCCACTATTCCTTCATTACTAAAAGCTAAGAAACCATTATACATCTCTCGTGCACTTTGACTAATGAATTTCATCCTCATTGCCTCTTCCTTTTTCTTCAAATCCATCTCCCATGAAGGTATTTTCTCCAAATCTCTCTTTCTCTTAGACTTTTAGGGTTAGAATTTGAATTGTGGTGAAAATCCTTTAGAAAACCCTTCAATTTATGGGCTAAAATCCTTTCTATAACTCCTAGACACATCCTAGAACTGCCATGGCACGTTCAAGTCAACCAATTTGTGGTTAAATCTTCTAAAAACAGAAATTTGCACAAGATTTTTATCATCCGTGCTTAAGCATCGAATATTGGCGCTTAAGCGCCAGTGCTTGATTTAGCACCAGGCAACTTAACATCCAAATACTCATTCTAATATGGCTAAGTCACTTCATAAAGTATTAAAATCATTACTAACAAATAATAGTCTTAAAATACTACCCCAATTTTTCTAAATCACACATAAAAAAAACATTCAAAACAAAAGAATATTGATAACAATGGGTTGTCTCCCACAGAGCGCTTGTTTTACGTCGTCAGCCTAACGTAACCATTTCTTATTCTAGTTGACCCAAAATCATACAATTGTTTAATTTAAGTTGATCCCCTATAAAATAGGGTTTCAGTCTATGACCATTCACTATAAATATTTTCTCAGATTTAGGATCTTTAATATCCACAACTCCATATGGATAAACTTTTATCACAACAAATGGGCCCATCCACCTGGACTTAAGTTTGCTTGGAAATAAACTTAACCTTGCATTAATCGCCCCATATGCTTTATGCTCAAGTTCAACTAGTAAGTGACAAGCTTTTTCAAATATTAGCCTATATGGGAACATTCCTATAAGAGTTCTGTATGCAGTCCTATATGCCCACAAAGCATAATCAAGTTTAACTTACCAATCTATTTTTGTTAGATTCACATATTTTCCATAATTCTTTTAATTTTCTGATTAGATAATTCAACCAAACCACTTGTCTGAGGATGATAAGCAGTAGCAATCCTATGATTTATATTTCTTTAATAATTTCACCATTATGGCATTTCTGAAATGACTTCTCTCATCAGTAATGATAACTCTCGGCGTCCCAAATTAACAAAAGATATTCGTTTTTCAAAAATATTGCAACACTTTGAGCATCACAACGAGGTAAAGCAAAAGCATCTATCCATTTGGATACATAGTCCACTACTAACATAACATATAAATTTTCGACAATGGTATAAATGGTCCCATGAAATCTATTCCCCAAACATCAAATATTTCAACTTCTAGCATATAATTCAGGGGCATCTCATTTCTTCTAAAAATATTACTTACTCTTTGACATCCTTCACAAGTTTTGATATAAGCATTAATATCTCTAAAAATTGTAGGCCAATAAAATCCGGATTGTAGAATTTTGTATGTTTTTTTATCAACACCAAAATGTCCCCCAAAATCAGAATTATGACATTTTTGGATAATTTCATAAGTTTCTTCTAATGGTACACATCTTCGAATGATCATAGCCTTTCCTTGTTTATATAAATATGGGTCATCCCAAAAATAAGTCTTAGCTTTTGAAATAAATTTCCTCATTTGTTGGTAAGTCATTCCATAGGGTTCAAGATCACTGACAATAGAGTTCACAGTCTCGGCATACCACAAAAAACACCAGTCATTTATAGTGAACAATTTTTCATCTAAAAAATATTCATTAATTTCTTTTTTTCAAAATAGAGGGGTGAGGGGTTTTTCTAATTCAAGCCGGTTTTTCTAATTCAAGCCTGGACAATTGATCAGCAATTTGATTTTAAGTCCCCTTCTGATCTATTATTTCAAAATCAAATTCTTGTAAAGAAAAATACATCTTATATGTCTCAGTTTAGTATCCATCTTTTTTATTAAGTACTTAATAGTAGAATGATCTGTATGCACTATACAATGAGTTCCAATCAAATATGATCTAAATTTATCAAAGGCATATACTATTGTTGATAACTCTATTTCAGTTGTTGTATAATTAATTTGAGTTTCATAAAAAGTTGTACTAGCATAGTAAGTAACTTTGAAAATTTTATCATATCTTTGTCCTAAAACAACTCCAATAACATAATCACTTGCATCACACATAAGTTCAACATATCACTTGCATCACACATAAGTTCAAAAGGTTTTTCCCAATTTGGTGAAATTATAATTGGTGCAAAATTAATTTTTATTTTAATAATTAAAAGTTTTTAGGCATTCCTCATCAAAATTGAAAATTGCATCTTTCTCCAGTAAATGACATAAATGCTTAGCAATCTTTGAAAAATCCTTAATATATTGCCTGTAGAATCCAGTATGTCCAAAAAAATTCCTAATTTCCCTTACATTTATTGGATAAGGTAAATTAGCGATCACCTGAATTTTAGCAGGATCTAGCAGGATCTACTTCCATACTACTTCCATACCATTCTCTGATATTTTATGTCCTAACACAATTCCTCCTGCTTCCATAAATTGGCATTTTTTCCAATTAAGGACTAAATTTATTTCTTCACAGCACTCTTTTTCACGGCACTTAAGAACTTTAGATATATGTTCTAAACATGAGTCAAATGAAGTTCTAAACACTGAACAGTCCTGAAAAGTCATCCATAAAGACTTCCTTCCCTTTTTAATTAAATCACAAAAATTGCCACATACATCTTTGAAATGTAGCAGGGGCATTACATAAACCAAAGGGCATTCTTCTAAAAGTAAAAGTACCATAAGGACTGGTAAATGTTGTTTTCTATAGATTCTCAAGAGGTATTTGAATTTGGTGATAAATGGTATATCCATCCAGAAAATAAAAGTATTTATGCCCTGCTAGTCTATCCAGCATTTGATCTAGAAAAGGTATGGAAAATGATCTTTCCTGGTGGCAAGATTTATTTTTTTATAATCAATGCATATTTGCCACCCTATAACTTATCTAGTAGTTATTAACTCATTATGCTCATTCATAGTTACGGTTACTCTTCCTTTCTTAGGAACACAGGTAATTGGACTAACCCATGCACTATCTAAAATTCCAGCATCTAGCCACTTTAAAATTTCTTTCTTAACAATTTCTTTCATAATAGGATTTAATTTCTTTTGTGGATCAGCCCTGGGTTTGCAGTTTTCTTCCAGTTTAATTTTATGCATATAAATTGAAGGACTGATTCCTGTAATATCAGCAATTGTACATCCGAAGGCTTTCTTAAAATTTTTTAGAATTTTAATCAAATTTTCTTCTTCTTTCTTTGTTAACTTCAAGGAAATTATAATAGGTAAAGTAGAGGAATCTCCTAAAAAGGCATATTTTAAATGTTTAAGAAATAATTTCAACTCAAGTTCGGGAGGTTTTTTAATAGATGGACAAATTGATTTGTCTTTGTATATCGTGTCAAAAATTTCATAACATTCTTGAACATAACTTGAATCTTCCTTAAAAAAATTACACATTGATCTAATTCCTCTTTTTGCTCATGCTCCAAATCTTTTTCTTCGGATGTTTCTTCATAAGTAGTCTTGAAATGACATTCGCTCAGATATCTTGTAACATTCATTCTATAGCATTCAATTCTATAAACATTCATTCTATAGCATTCATCATCTTTACCTTTTGCAGAGTATTTCATTGATTTTGAAATGTTAAAAGAAACAGTTTGATCATTAACGCGCATTATTAGTTCCCCTTTCTGCAAATCTATCATTGTTCTTCCTGTGGCTAGGAAAGGTCTCCCCAAAATGATAGGTATCTCTTTATTTTCCTCCATATCTAGCACAATGAAATCAACAGGAAAGATAAATTGATCCACTTTCACTAAGACATCTTCTATAACTCCTTTAGGATAGGTTATTGAATAATCTGCTAACTGCAGAGTTATGGTAGTAGGTGTTATTTCTCCTAATCTCAATCTTTTAAATATTAATAAAGACATAAGGTTAATGTTTGCACCTAAGTCAAATAAAGCTTTCCCATAAAATTTGTCTCTTATTTCACATAGAATTGTAACGCTACCAGGATCCTTACACTTTTCAGAAAGTTTCTTTTGAATTATAGCACTGCACTCCTCACTAAGTGCAACAGTCTCATTATCTTCAAACTTTCTTTTTCTGTTGAGAGTATCCTTCATAAACTTTATATAGCTTAACATTTGTTCTAAGGCTTTAGCAAATGGAATATTGACTAAAAGCTTCTTAAATATTTCCAAAAATTTTAAAAATTTCTTATCCAACTTCTGTTGTCAAAGTTTCTGAGGAAATGGAGGTTGCGATTTTTCTAAATAAAATTTCGGTGGAGAAATAGGTCTTTCAGAATCAGTCAGAGCGTCCTCTTTTGATTCTTCAATTTCTTCTCTCTCTACTTCAATCTCTTTTTGAACCGCCTACCAACTCTCTTCTGCTTCAAAGTTGTACTGATTTAACTTGCTCTTTATTCTCATCTTTTGGATTTGATTCAGTATTACTAGAAAGTGTTCCTTGGGATCTATTACTTAATGAACTTACGATTTGCCCAAGTTGATTCTCAATATTTCTAATTGTAGCTCATTGACTTTGTAACTGATTACCAATTTGTAACAGCACTTCTTCTATAGACAACTTCTTCTCCTTAAACTGCGTACTATTGCTGAAACTTGGAGGATAATTAGATCTATAATTATTATTCCCTTGGTTGTTCTAGTTTCCCATTGTGTTTACTTGATTGTTCCCCCATTGATGATTATTACCACCCGAATTGTTATTCCAATTAATGTTGGGATGGTTCTTCCAACCTGGGTTATAAAATTTATGGCATTCAAAGTTTCTAATTAGGCTTGAGAATCTACCATTTGGCTTAACGAATTCTCTTTAATCTTGAAAATTCATTGAGAAAAATTCCTTCCAAATTGGTCTAACTTCCTTGAAATTATAGTAACTTGATTTGCTAACATAGTAAATGCATCTGTTTCATGAATGTTGGCTACTTTCTTTGGATTCACCCTCTCAGAAAGCCATTGAAAATTATTGGTAGCCATCTCTTCAATTAAAACATAAGCGTCATGAAATGGTTTTAACATCAATGAACCACCATCAGCGACATTAATAATAGATTTAAGAGAACCAACTAATCAATTATAAAAGGTTTGAATTATTAACTAATCTGGTATAGCATGATGTGGACACTTTCTTAAGAGTTCTTTAAATCGTTCTCATGCTTCATAAATAGATTCCCCTTCAAACTTATTAAAATATGTAGTATCATTTCTAAGCTTTGCAGTTTTTGATGGTGGAAAATATTTTGCAAGAAATTTTTGTGCTAAATCACCCCAAGTTCTGATAGATCTAGGTGCTAACAAATTCAATCACATCTTAGCTTTATCCCTCAATGAGAAAGGAAATAACCTAAGTCTTATGGCATCATCTGAAACACCATCATATTTAAATGTAGCACACAATTCTAAAAAATTGTTAAGATGTAAATTTGCATCTTCAATTAATGATCCTTCAAACTGATTATTTGATACCATTTGGATAATAACAGGTTTAAGCTCAAATGAATTAGCCACTACAGTAGGTTTTTGAATACTACAATGAAGTTCATCTACAGTAGGGTTGGCATAATCTCTTAAAGGTCTAAACTCTTGATGAATTTTAACATTTTAATTATTTTGGTTTGTCATTTCTGTAACTTTTTGGAATTTTTAAAGATTTTTAATCTTTTTTATTTTTCTAATTTTTCTATTAGTTCTTTCTAATTCAGAATCGTAGGGCACTAGACCTTCAGAACCTGAACTACGCATACACTAACATAAAATAAAATAGAACATATAAAATAAGATACAATATTTAAAGTTTAAATAAGACTTTCTAAAAATAGAAATTTACTTAGTTTTCTTCCCCGGCAACGGAGCCAAAAACTTGATCCCTAGATACTTAATACTTATGCACAGTATAGCAATAGTTCTGATAATATTTTTCAGTTATGTTTTCTTATTTTGCAACAAAACCAAAAACTTGATTCTGAAGAAAAATAAGAATTTAACTTTTTAATTTATATATATTTATATTGGGATACTAGTCAAGTATGTGTATCGTTATCAAGTAATATAAGACTTTTTGATTAAGACCTGAATATCGAACCTACAGGGAAGATTATGCGAGATTAACTTCTTAGAAAGTTTTTCCATAAAAAGATAATTACTTAAACTAAAAAAATGATTTTTGCAGGAATTTAAATTTTAAATATTTTTGGTATTTTTGATATTTTAACGAGACAACAACAACTAAAAAGATAACTAATTTTTTTGTAGAAGAAAAGTATTTAATATGAAAATATCCTTCTTCTTATTATGAATCAGTAATAAGTATAGAAATTCTGTTGTGGAAGTATGCAAATTGTGTTGTGCCAAATAAGAGGAATAATATTCTTTACCCTTACTTGAGATGCTATAAAAAACATTAGCTAATTTAAAGTTTGAATAGTTCTGAAGACCGGGTAGGAAGGAAAGATACTAGCTCTCACACTATAGTTCCCTCGATTCCCACCACCTGGGGGCTAACATTCTCATATTAGAACCTAAAATAATATAGAACCTAGAGGGCTTTAAATTGTCACTTTAAAATCCTCTAACTTTACACCCATCAACGAATATTTCCCTATTTATTTGCACTCAACGAATATTTCCCTA
>NW_018165771.1:35621-43544 GCF_001263595.1 Phalaenopsis equestris | reverse complement strand
GAATATTTCCCTATTTATTTGCACTCAATCATATGAACTACATTCTCATTCATACAACCTCATGTGATTCTTTCCAATTGCTGAGACAATCAATACCAGCTCGGTTCTTACATGTTCTCACAACAAATTTTAACATCTGGATTGGCCAAATCAAGAAGTAAATGAAGTGCATGGACGTAAATCATCACAACTTCTTCCAACATTAAAGATCAATACTCTCCACAACTTCCATCCAAATCTTAATTACTTATCATTTTAAGAAGAAAGATAAAGAAAACTACTCAGAATAATGGAGAAAACAAAAACACACTATAGCTTAAAAGAAGAAGTCATTGTCAAAACAACAACAAGTCTCAATTAAAATCAAAAGTAGTCTAAAAACAAAAAGATAAAAACTTATCTCAAGTCCTCCGCCAAACTCTTGAAGTTCCTTTGAATCCCTTTTGTTTTTCAATCACTCAAAACAAAATAACAAAAAGGATAAAGTAAATAAAAAGTGGTTCCTGAAAATCTCTCCAAACTAACTCCCCGAGAAGAACTTTCAAAACTTGCCAATATTTTCAGGACTCATTTGTAAGTCCTCTCTTCTTTCTTTTATAGTATTTCAAGAGGTGGCTTGGGATTTCTTCAAAATGTGTCTTGATTTGATGTAGTTGCCCAAGAGACGCATCCTTTCATGATAATTTTTGTCCATGGTGGTTACAACAACCTATTAAGCCAATGGGTGCCTCAAAAACCTCTTTGAAATTCGTGAAAACCAATTTTACTCATCTAGTAACTGCCACTGGCGCTTAAGCGTGGGGTCTCGGTTCTTAAGCACAACCTTCTCTGTTTAACCGGCGCTTAAACACCAAAATTTTGCCCCTACTGAAATATTACTTTGCCCTTCGTTCCTGTAGTGCCTCCCATATTGGGTTTAGGGCCCCCCGTCCTCCCCCACATAAAAGTGAATGGTTCGCCCCTACCTTCAACCACATTTTTGTCGAAGACAACTTTAATTAGAAAATACTAATCATATTATTATTAAATGTAAGCGACTCAATAGGCATCCACTAGATGTTTCTGCTTTGAGTTTATAATATTTCAGTGCATGATTATAGTACCTTACTTATTTTCCTATTATGGGAAGCACCACAATGAATCGTTTGTAATGCAGCCTAATGATGAGAAATATGGGGTTGGGATGTGGAGGTAAGACTACTAATATTTTTTAGGTTTATATAAAATAAAATACATTTATGATAGTAACTCTAATGGGGCTCTTGTTTCTCATGTCCCTCCTTGCCCCTCTTATTGTTTTGTTGTATGGGAACCTTCTTGATGCTCGCTATCTTAGAATTGTAACCGTGTAGATGAGCTAAAATTAGCAATGAACTATCTAAATCTCTTCAATACCCTTATATGTTTCCTTTCTAAAGGGCTTAAATTAAATAAATTCTTTTTTAGGGTTCCCACACTTAGATTGAAATTGATATGTTATTTCATATTCAATAATGCTTCACAGCTGTGGTCTTATGACTAACATGGAGATAAGCTAAATCTGAAATTAATTTATATAGTATTGAAATTGCAGTGTGCTGCCCAAATGGACATGATCGATGATAACTAAGAAGTTTAGGTTTTATTTAGCAAATGACCTCTTCATTTGTCTTAAGGCCGTATCCAAAGCACGAGATACTATGCACATTACTATTTTAAATTAAAGGGCCGACAGGCAATGCTACAGTATGTGTAGAGCTGGCGCCCACCACGCCTACGTGCAAATCGTACGAGTTTTTAATTTTTTCAAGAACCGACGTTGGTGTGCCGACGGGTCCGAGCTAATTAACTTATTTCATACAATAATAATTAAGTTTCAGCCGGCTGGGCATTATCAAATTTTAAAACAGAACCAAACCTTACCGAAATGGATACTGAAATGGCACCGGAAAGCGCAATTCAAACTTTGATCTCACATTTGTAGTGTTTTCATTACTTTTCTTAAAAGATTTGGTCCGTGCTGAAAATTCTTGGACGAGAGCATGGAGGGACAAATTAGGATAAGTTCTCTGACTTTCTAATGATTAACACAAAATAAAAAAGATTTACATACATACCACTACGTATATAACAGCTAAATTTTAGTTTGTACACATATATGTTATATTTATTTTTGATCTGATATGAGATTTTTTTGCCGGTATAAATGTAAAAAATAAACTTGTTTTAGATATATTCATGGATATGATATTGGTGGTATGTATGTAAAAGGCCCGGCCCAATTAGAAAATTCTGCTTAAAATTGTTTAATTATCTCATTTGAATTTTCTTTCCCCACTTCTGCTCGCCGCGTCGTCCTATTTATGGGAGAATCAACTATTTTTTAATTATTTTTTTATATTATTTGTCAATGAGATTTAAGTTTCATGCTACAATTTCTTAAAGGGATTTGCATGCAAAATGTCGTGCAGTGCAATGACCAGTCATTATATCTCAAGGAAAAATTTGACCAGCACTTTTAATTTTTAACTACATTGTTTCAATATTTTTAATAACTTTAATATGCATGGTGGTTATGTTAAAACCTTAAATCAATGCAAAGTGATGTGTTCATTTATAAGCCAAGTGTTGGCTTAAAAGGGGTCACAAATAACGCTTTTTTCCGACACAAGCGAGGTTGACTCTGCACATGTAAATCTCTATTTGGGGGCAGCTGCATTTCTCAGCTTTTCAGCTACATCTGTGCTGCCCCAAGAAGCTGCTGCGGGGAAGCTGATTGATATAACAGAAGATAAAATAATTTTTATATTAAACAAATAATTTGCTGAAGCAATAAAATAACATTAAATTAAAATTAATTAGTTTTATTAATTTACAATATATATGTTTATAAAAATTTTAAAACTTAAAAAAATGTTTGTAAAATAACTAATTAATCATTAACTAATAATATATCATTTTAACTAATTATAATTTTTTTTGAAAATATATGAATTAATCATTAATTATTAATAAATTAAATCAATAAAATTAAATCGAATCTGTTTACATATCTAACACCTAAACTTTTTTTTGTTTTTGTTTGTTTTTTTTTTTTTTTTTTTACATTTATACCACTAAAAGGTTTTATATCACATAAAAAATACCAAGGCATTCAAATGGTAACAAGGCACAAGCAACTATTTCATTCAATTACATTGGTCGGAATGCATTCAAATGGTAACAAGGCGCAAGCAACTGTTGCGGCACTTCAAATTCTATTCCCCTGCAAAAGTAAGAGATCATTTTCTGTCCAATATTCACATTTTTCTCACTAAATAAGCTAACTATTTCATTCGATTACAGGAGGAATAAAAAATTGTCTAAACTGCTAATAGAATAAAGGAACTCATTTTAGCAATCAATAACTCCATCATCCTAATAAGTTCATAAGTGATACAATCACACATTAAAATATCCAAGAATAACTTATTGTAAAAGAATATAGAGCAACTTCAAAACAATTCTTACCTGTCACTCATAATAGCTACTCCAAATTGTCTGAACTGCTATATTCGTTCTTTAATTGTGGAAGCTTAACGAATAAGTGATGAAATTAAATCCAGAGAGGCAGAGAGGAAGAGAGGCATGCACTTAAGTACAATGGCAAAGCAAAGCAATGATTTCAGAGAATCAAATCAACCTTGTTCCAAGATGAAACATTTTACCAAGCTGCCAAATTACCAACTACCCTCGTCCTGCACCAAGTTGCTTTCTCCCAAAATTGGCCAATTAAATAATCAAACACCTCCAATTGCCTTTTACAAAAACAACTTGACAAGCAATCTACAAATCTCAACCATTAAGGTTTTATGAGAACCCCAATGCCCAAATCACTTGGTGTAATTATACGACTTTGTTCTTCTCAGCCAAATCAATATTCACATTGTTCCTTCCATGGTATCTTGTCCAGCAATTTTAACCATTATTTGTTAGTGATATCATTATTTTTGTTGGTTTTAGTATCACAATTTATGCCATGTTCATTATGAGTGGTGCTAGTATTCTCGAAAATTTTAGATTTCATCAGAGTGGGACTTCTGTGTGATGCTTGATGATTGAAAAAGGATTGCCCAGAATGGCACCTCCTTCTTTCTTCCATGAAAAGAGAACAGTGGTCTCTAAGACACTTTGCTGCTCTTTCCAGAAAAATCTTGTCCCTCTCTCCTTCTCCCGGAACCCAACAACACAACCCAAAGAAGCTCTTCCATACTACTACAATTAATTACCCTTTATTGCATATGAAACGAAACCCATTTCTGAATCCAAGCAAGAGCATTACCTCTCTGCAAGTAGGAACACAGTCCCTCTCTACATTCCTTGAACCATCACATTCTAACTGCACGTAGTACTGCATGCGCCTACATTAGTTTCTAATCCTAGCAATCGTGAACTTCCAAAATATCTACCAAACAATGCTAAGCTCTATATGTTGAATCCCAAAAATAGCCTGCCCTTCTATCTTGCATGATAAGAGAACAGTGTTCTCTAAGACACTTTGCTGCTCTTTCTAGAAAAAATCTTGTCCCTTTCTCCTTCTCTCGGAACCCAACAACACAACCCAAAGAAGCTCTTCCATACTACTACAATTAATTACCCCTTATTGCATATGAAAAAAAACCCATTTCTGAATCCAAGCAAGAGCATTACCTCGCTGTAAGTAGGAACACAGTCCCTCTCTACATTTCTTGAACCATCACATTCTAACTGCACTTAGTACTGCATGCTTCTACATTAGTTTCTAATCCTAGCAATCGTGAAATTTCAAAATATCTACCAAAAGATGTTAAGCTCTATATGCTGAATCCCAAAAACAGCATTTGCATACCTAAAGTAGAGCATATGCTTCATATGACTTTGTGAGGATAATTTTTTTCCAATAAACTTAATATAAAATCTACAATATTGAACTAGAACATTATTACAATCAGACATGCATCAAGAACGAAGTCTGGAAAAACTATCTGAATTGGTAATTTTTTTATGTATCCCCTATTGAGAATTCATGTATAAAAAACCTTTATATATGGAATACTCTGTAGTAGGCATTAAGTAGAATGTCATACTACTCCTGAGATAGTGCGTAGTTTTTTGAGTAAATAATGAATATCAATTAGCAAGAAAATAAACATGCCTTCTAAAGCACTATTTAAGAGTGAGATAATCACAAGAAACAAATTAAAAAAAAAAGGTCGATTCACCAATTTGTACCTACAAAACAATACCCTAATTCGATGTCCATATAAATGACTTTGGAACAAAGTGAATAATCATTAAGAAAATTGATATCTCTATTTTATACATTATATAAAAATTTAAAGATGGCTTAGAAACCGATCAAAACCCCTTGAAGACTGCTAAATCAAACCAGTTTTAATTCTAAACCACCTAAAAAAGACGAAGAAGAATCCACCCCGTTAAATTCACATATGAGGAAGAGATAAGAGCCTCTAATTTCTCAATCAGAATCCGACTTCTTCTTAGGCTTGCGGTGGATCTCCTTAAATTGCCTTCCGATAGCAAGCCCTATCAGAACGAGCCTCCTCATGTCAAGAACGTCGTAGTTTTGGGCCATATAGATCCCGCAGGAAGCTCCAATAAGAAACTTGAAGTTACTTATCCCCTCCCTCCTTCTTATGCAAACGAGCCTCCTCACATTTAAAAAGGGGGTATCTGCTCGATAGAATATTGCTTCAAGCTGCAAGCAACGTAAGAGAATGCAGGGGACAACAGTCTCAGCTTTCTGTGGGGAAGGAAGCTGGAAGAAGAGCCAGACATGGAGAACCCGCAAGAAATTTTTTGAGAGGAGGAAGGCGAACCAAGAACGTGGGCAACACGAGAGAATACGAAGGATGGAGGGGGAGGATCGCAGCGCTTGCCTTCGCGAACAAACCAAACGAACGAGGAATTTTTATTCGGTAAATGAAACCCATGAGGTAATCAATAAAAATTCGCCCGGAATACGATTTTACGTGGCTTTACAGCTTAAAAATAAGTTTTTTTTTTATGCCCGACCCAACCCGATACTTCTTTTTGACGAAAATTTAATGCATAAGGCCTTTTCCCGATTATAGCCAGATTTAGTTTCACACTTTAGGGTTTGGAGCTGCCGAAAAGGACTGCTCTGCCGACGACAAGAACGACAACCGCTTCCAGATCTGTGCGAGTTTAGCTTCTTGTACCGGATCTGTACAAATACTCTCTGCTTCTCCATTATGTAGTTTGTTGATCTGTGTGAGTTTTTGCAGTCCAGATCTTAGGTATATCGTAGATTTAATAAGTTTTATTTTTTATTTGGAATTTTTATTGCATTCATCTGGGTTTATCAGAGGTTAGTTTTATTCGAATTTGTTTCTGTGCTTGTGTTTAAATCCAGTAACAATCCAGATCTTGGCAGTATGCTCGTGTAATTTTTGTTAATAAAGAATGTTGGGGTTATTGTGTGGTGATTGTGATATTGTTATGATTTATTGTTGTGTTGTGCTGTGAAGAAACTTTTTTGCTGCGGCTTTATGTTTTTATCGTTGTGTTATTATGGTGTTATTATCTTTGCGGTATTATCTCTGTAGTATTCCGGTGTTATTTTTTTAACGAAGGATGTTAGTGTTATTATGGGGTTATTGCGGTATTGTTATGGTTTTATTGTTGTGTTATTGTACAATTGAAGAGAGTTTTATTATCGTGTGATTATGGTGTCATTGTCCTTCCTATTGGTGTTGTTGCGGGGTAATGATTTATAGTGTTAACTGGTATTAGCATTGTGGTATTCTCGTGTTATTTTTATTAACGATTGATGTTGGTGTTATTGTTGGGTTATTGTGGTATTATTATGGTTTTATTATTGTGATATTGTACCATTTAAGAGAGTTTTATTGTTGCGGCTTTATGGGTTTATTATCGTGTGATTATGGTGTTATTGTCTTTGCTGTTTTAGTAGACGCACTTATCTTACTATTGGCTTATTTGTTTTTCTATAACTTAAATCATTCAATGCAGGAAAGGAGGAAGATGGGCGAACAAGCAAAGTACTGTTCGTTGAGATGGAGAAATGTTGATGGAAAGTTTCCTGATTTCTCGGAGGCAATGAGATGGAGTTATTTTGTGATTCATATAATCTTGATCGATAAACAGTAGAAAAATCAGTCGCATCAATGATCAAAGGTTGATGGAGAGGAAGTTTTAGGCTGTCTGCATATCTAAAGTTGATTGAGTTATATAGTCTGATGTCAATGTTGAAGATGTGATTTGTATCAAGTAAGTCGTAATGGGTTTGTTAAATTGTGGGAACAAAAGAAAATGTAATTGTCAGTTTTGATGTTCTGGACTTCTCAAGTCTAATGTGAATGGTGTTCCGTCAGGTGAATCAGTTGGAACACCATTCACATGAGACTTAAGAAGTGCAGAGCAACATAACTTGTAATAACATTTTATTCGGTTTCCACATTTTAGCTAACCCATTACGAATTACTTGATACAGATCACATCATCACCATTGTCATAAGATTATATAACTCGGTCAATTTTAGATGTGCGAAGAGCCTGAAACTTCCTCTCAATCAATCTTTGACCATAGATTGGAATGATTTTTTGACTATTTATCAATCAACAATAAAAACTACATGCCAACGCCCTGGCCCTCGCTTCGCCGCATACTATGTATTAAACGGTGGTTATTGTTATATGCATCATTATGCTTATTCGACATGTTCTAATATTGTGGTATTATTAGTGATTTATTGGAGTATTATTTATCTATTATTTCTTACGTAATATATTGTTTTATTGCGGAGTGATTGATGTATTATTAACTTATCTGTTTATCAACAACACGGTGATATATATATATATATATATATATATATATATATATATATATCTATATGTTTTTATTGTTGTTTTCTTCGT
>NW_018165771.1:11113-35520 GCF_001263595.1 Phalaenopsis equestris | reverse complement strand
GTGAGGGTTCTTAAAAATTTTATTAATTTTATATCACGTGGGACTCGGCTGTACTCCCGCCCGACAGTTACCTAATTAATTGAAAGAACAGAATTCGAAACGTCTATCGAAAAAGAACTCTGGAGCAAAATCGATAGACGCACGACCACTTTTGCCATTCGCCATTTGTTTAGGGTTTCGAGGGCAATGGAAACCGAAGATGAGCCTTCAAAAATGCAGTCGAAGAAAAAAACCAGTGATCGTAAGAAGAAGGTTGCTGAAGAGGGTTCCGCAAGGTATATTTTGTTTTTTTTTTGTTGTTTTTTCTTCTTCTAAACAATTTGTTATTTGAAATGCAATTTCGAATAAAAAATGCAGTCGAAGAAAAAAAACAGTGATCGTAAGAAGAAGGTTGCAGAAGAGGGTTCCGCAAGGTATATTTTGTTTTTTTTTGTTGTTTTTTCTTCTTCTAAACAATAAAAAAAACACAAGATTGAATGGTGAAATGCAATTTCGAATAAAAAATGCAGTCGAAGAAAAAAAACAGTGATCGTAAGAAGAAGGTTGCAGAAGAGGGTTCCGCAAGGTATATTTTGTTTTTTTTTGTTGTTTTTTCTTCTTCTAAACAATTTGTTATTCGAAATGCAATTTTAAACAATATCGTGATAAAATGCAGTTATTTATTTAGGATAGGATTTATTAGGGTTTATTGGAATTTTTCGGTTGTTTTTCCATATTCTAAAACTATAGTTCTTCCAGTTAATACTGATTATTGCTGTGATAAAATGCAGTTCCTTGGAAAAATATGCTTAAAGCATAATAATACCATAATACTACCATAATAACACAACAATACAGCCACACCGGAAACCTCATTTGTACATTAATAATATCACCGAGATGTAACCACAATATTACCTTAAAAATATCGTAGTACTACAAGAATAATACCATCAAAATATTACCACAATAATACCATAATAACACTATAATACAACCACACCGGAAACCTCATTCGTACGTTAATAATATCACCGAGATGTAACAACAATATTACCTTAAAAGTATCGTAGTACTACAAGAATAATACCATCAAAATATTACCACAATAATACCATAATAACACTATAATACAACCACACCGGAAACCTCATTCGTACGTTAATAATATCACCGAGATGTAACAACAATATTACCTTAAAAGTATCGTAGTACTACAAGAATAATACCATCAAAATATTACCACAATAATACCATAATAACACTATAATACAACCACACCGGAAACCTCATTCGTACGTTAATAATATCACCGAGATGTAACAACAATATTACCTTAAAAGTATCGTAGTACTACAAGAATAATACCATCAAAATATTACCACAATAATACCATAATAACACTATAATACAACCACACCGGAAACCTCATTCGTACGTTAATAATATCACCGAGATGTAACAACAATATTACCTTAAAAGTATCGTAGTACTACAAGAATAATACCATCAAAATATTACCACAATAATACCATAATAACACTATAATACAACCACACCGGAAACCTCATTCGTACGTTAATAATATCACCGAGATGTAACAACAATATTACCTTAAAAGTATCGTAGTACTACAAGAATAATACCATCAAAATATTACCACAATAATACCATAATAACACTATAATACAACCACACCGGAAACCTCATTCGTACGTTAATAATATCACCGAGATGTAACAACAATATTACCTTAAAAGTATCGTAGTACTACAAGAATAATACCATCAAAATATTACCACAATAATACCATAATAACACTATAATACAACCACACCGGAAACCTCATTCGTACGTTAATAATATCACCGAGATGTAACAACAATATTACCTTAAAAGTATCGTAGTACTACAAGAATAATACCATCAAAATATTACCACAATAATACCATAACAGTCCTTGTGTCTGCTCTTTTGAACCTCACAGTGATAGTGTTCTTCAACTCTTTCTTGAAACCAGCCTTACCACAAACAAAGTCCTTTGTCTTCAGCTTCTTGGAATTGGGCTAGAAACCACTGTGTTCCTTTCGCACAGTAAATCCAATATGGTGTGCATATAAACAATACTGTTCATATGCTTCATTCTTATTGTGGACAACTACATTAAGCAATTTCTCTGTATCGGGTAACTGCAGATTTAAACACCATAGATACAATATTACAATACATAAATAACAAGATAATAATACCATATTAATACCATAATAATACTACTAAATGACGTTAAGCTATGTTACTGGCCTCCTAAAATAAAATAAATTCAGCAGATCCATTACCTTAATAACACTGCGATACTACCACAATAGCACCAAATCCCACGTCCGTAACGTTACGTTGTGATGCTGTCACATGAATAACACTGTGATACTACAAAAATAACACCAAAGCTCAACGACCGTAACGATGCATTATTATACTACCAAAATAACAATGTGATACTACCAAAATAACATCAGCCCACAACTTATATTATACCGAACAACCAGAAATGGAAAACAACTACAAAAATAACCAGTGTATCACCGTGATAATACCTAAGTAACACCAAATCCACATGAAAGAAACGTTACATTGTGATACTACCAAAATAACACTGTGGTACGACCAAAATAACACCAAATCCTCAAGACATTGACTTTACATTATAATACCACCAAAATAACACTGTGATACTACCAAAATAACACCAAATCCTTGAGACATTCACTTTACATTATGATACCACCAAAATAACACTGTGATACTACCAAAATAATTCCAAATCCTCAACATTCACTTTACATTATGAATCATGATACTACCAAAAAAACATCGAACCCCAATTAATATTCTAATGAACAATAAGAAATGGAGAGAAAATACAATTATAACCACTGTATCACCATTATATTTTCTAAATAACACCACATCCCACAAAACCAAAACTTGCTTTAAAACTCATCTAAAAATAGAGCAAACTTCATTAGCAATAAAATTACTCCTTAAAACCTAGAACTGCATTCAAACATCCTTCGTTAAAAAAATCTACATGCCGATGCCCTTCTGCCGCATCTAAACTCTGCTCAACCTCATTATTCTCAGAAATATTCTGAGATTTCATCTCATTGTTATGATTCTCAGGAGTATTTTGAGATTCCACCAACATTTCTTCATCAAAAATTATTTCCATACCAGCTCCAGTGAACATGAGGGATAAAATGAGAATATACCGAATCCCAATACCCTAAAGCAGACAAAATGCCACTTTCTTCTATTGGTGGGAATCGAAAATGACAAAAAAATGCTTTTTTTTTTGGGCAGGATACGTCGGGTTGGGCATAAAAAAAAGTTTGTTTTTTAGCTGTATGTAAAGCCACGTGGAATCGCATTCCACGTGGCGAATTTTTATTCAATACCGCATGCAGGAGTTCATGCGGTGCACGTACCGAATAAAATTTCACGAACGAGGAGGAGAAGACCAAGGAGTGGGAGGCTCGATGAGGGGTAATGCGTAAAAGCCGACTGAGAAAGTTTTATTGTGGGATCCCTCCCGCGGTCTGCTTTTTACCCAAATCGTGTCCCGCGACGAGCGGGACGCCCCGCTAAACTATTGAAATTCACGGGTGCAGGCTGCGAAGCTCTCATATCGCACTCCGAAACGGAGCCTAAGTTCAATGCAAAGGATCACAATTTTTTTCTCTCTCCTACATTTCATATTAGTTGGCAAATGAATGATTGAGGTTTTATGAAAACTATAAAAAAGAATAGAAAAGAAATTATTTGGAGAATCGTGCTCTTTGTCAATAATTTATTTATTTATTTACTTATGCAGTTAAACCTTAAAAGTGTATTTTGTGAGTAGCTTTAAAATGACTTCCGCTCTTTTATTTCACTCCCTTCTTTCTTATCTCAATATAATAGATCCCAATTCTATTTAACCTTTCACCTTCAACATATATGCCAAAACCTAGACATAAGCTCCTAATTTGGATGCAGTTCATGAATCCTAATAGGAATGCATCTCCTGCCAAAACCTTCCATTTCCTTTACATCATGAAAAAAACCATACAGTTCTATTAGATGCACAAAGTCTTGATTTGTGCTTTATGTTTATCCATCTCCCGAAAAAAAAACTCTGCCTCTTACAATCCTCCTAACTCATTCAACATCACCACCCTAACATAATTATTTTGACAACCTTTTTTTTTATCATTATGATATTAATCAACTCAATATTCTATTAAACATTCACCATAACTTAACTTTGGCTTTAAGACATTGGTTATAAGGACCAATTAATATTCTTTTTTGCACATTTTGGAGCACATAAGCAATAGTGTGGTGAATTCTACCTTAAAATGTAATTTGCATTCCGTTTATTGTTAATTAGTAATTTTTATATTATTGTTCATTAATTTTTTCATTTGATATTTTCCTCTATTTATTAGAAACCTAAATTTTATTTACTTTAAATAGAAATTCCTTGAAGTTTAGATGTGGATCATACCGAATAATTAATGCGTTGCACGAATGAGAGGAATATTGTAATAAAGAGAGATGAAAAGTAGAGGGCACAATAACAAAATTTTTCAGAGAATAGATTCAGTAGTCCCTTATTTAAAAAATGAACCCCTCCTTACTCATCAATCACAGGATGTGTCATGTAAGTTACATATTTTTCCCTACTTTAATAGGAATGTTACAAGAGATTAATACAACTATAAAAAATTACATATTTTTAACTGATTCTGCGATCATTTTATGTTCATAGAAAACATTGAATCCATTTCATATTCATAGCTACTCGAAGTGAGGCAAAAATAATTCAATGATTTCCATTTGGTAATCTAATAATTGATTGATTTGCTAGAAATTTTTTGATCAATCAACTTGAGAGAATCCCTTTTGAAGGCCTTCTTATTACTAGGGTGAACTTAAACCATCACGTAGAGGGTGCATTACTGTAACCTGATGGGAAACCATTTTTCAAATAAGTGGTTCTCATAGAGAGTTGTAAAGGTGTTTTAGGAGATGACCATTATTATTCTTTGAGATGATTCTCATAAATAGTTGTGAGAGCTATTTACAAATGGTTGCCTCTTAGATTAATGTTGACCTCACTTTTGGTTGAGGTTTAATTTTCCCTCTTTAGTAGCCTAAGGTCTAGCCATAGGACTTTCCTATTGACTATTCTTAGAAAACTAGACAAGGAGCCCACACCATTAGAAATTGCAAACTCTTCTCTACTCAATTTGAAGTTCCACATATTGGTCCTAACCTCTAGCACTTAGTAGATGGGGTCACTATTGGGGAAACTCAAGATGAGTCACCCTTAGGACTGTTAGACCTTAGGGTTGACCCTGGGTGTTGGTCTAGGGCTAAGGCACTTGTTTGCACTCACAATCATTCATTACCCTAAACCCAGGACTTCTAGGCTTTGGTCCCATGATACTTTTGGGAGACTTTTGTAAGTGGTTCCCTAAACCCATTAGCCCTAGGCTAGGGTTTACCTAAGACCACTACATAGAGGACCCAAAATGGGGTTTCTATTGGTCCATGGTTTATTAATGGTGGTTGGTACTCCAACTCTACTAAGATACCCAACCTAGCCTTTTGCCCCCAAAATTCCCCAAACAACCCAAATACCCTTGGGTCCAAATTTGGCCAAATTCTCTAAATCTAGCCAAAATACCCAAACTTATTCAAAAATCATTTCAAACACCTTGAAAACACCCAAATTACCCAAAATCCCTAAATTGGCTAAATTACCAAAATACCCCTCATTACCCCAAAATTCTAAAAATTCCAAAAAATCCAAAAAATTCCCAAAACTTTCCAAATATTCCTAATTTCATTTTCCTCAACTATAATATGACCCAATTTGGCCAATTTGACCACCTTTGATCAAAACCCCCGAACTGCCCGAAGGACTTATTTTTTGAGTTCTCTGTGATCAGGGGTATTTTCTAAAAATGAAATAATAATTAAAATAAAAACTTCATTTTTAACCTATTTTTGAATATTTAAATAATTAAAAAACCCTAAAAACCACAAAAATAATAAAACTCATGGAAATGTTCTAAATTGCTTCTTAATCACATAGGAATAACTAGAATATTTTTTTGGGTTTTCTAAATAAAGATATTGAATTTCAAAGTTTAAAAATAATTTATGAAAGGATAAAATGAGTTTTCACTAAAATAATTCCAATAAATCAAATAAAATTCAAAAAAAGTATAAAATCTTCCTCGCTGAGTTCTTTGACCTCAGGGAGACTTTTGAAAAATACAAAAAATAATTTTCCCCATTTTAAATATTTCATATTTAATAAATACCCTATAACTTTAAATAATTCTTAAAATTCAAATAAAATTCAAAACATCATGAAATTTGGTCCAAAGGCTTCTCTAGTCTATTTCTACCTCTAAAAAATTTAAGAGATTAAAAGTTACCTTGGTCAAGTTAGGAATTTTTCTTTGAAAAATCTGATTTTTGCATGAAAATAATGATAAAAATAAATTTAATTTTGAAAAAATCACATTTTCTCCTCTGTTGTCTTAATTCACCCATGAATAAGGTAGGATTAAAATTTCAAAGTCATTTGAATTGAATTTGATGAATTAGGAAGTGTTAGAGCCTTAGGGGCAAATGTGTAATTTTAGAAAATTAGCCTTAATTAACATTTAGGTTATTTTAGAAAATTAGCCTTAATTAACATTTAGGCTGATCATAATTTGGATGTTTAATTGGGAGAAACCAACATCACCTTCTTAATTGGAAAAAGATAAGTTAATAAATTTCTAAATTATTATAATTTGGAAGTTTATTAAAATAAATTGAACCTAGGGCTTAGGTGTCTGACTTTTGAAGTGAATAATTAATCAATTTAGTAACCCTATTTTGATTTTCAAATAAAATTCAAATCATGATTCATGACCACCTAAAGCCTAACTTTTTCAAAACTAATTAAGACACTCACCTAGGTCTTAAAGCCTTAGTAGTGACTTAGGCTAAATAAAGTTTCATTTAAATAAGGATTAGAAAAGTAAATATCATTGAAAATTAGAATATCTTTCAAACACTACAAGCCCAATTAGGACAAAAATTTGACTAAGTGTTCCAACAACGCTAATTTGCCTCTTTAAAAGTCTTCACCCACATAATTCTTAAATTGAATCACAAGTGATAATTACCCTATTCTTAGGATAATTGAGACATCAGTGTTCACTGAGCATTATGGGTATTTACAGGATAAATTATTAAGCAACATAATAAGCTTATAAGAACTCGGGATTTTCCACCGGGCAGCGAGAAAGTAGCACGGACCTGCTTCTTTCTCTAGATCTGTTGGATACGTTAGAGATCTACTAAACTTAATATATTTTGCTTGATAAAATCATCCTTAATTGATCAAATACGGACCCACCAAGATATGACCTAGGGTTAGGTAGGTCTTCAAAATTTTATCAAAATGTTTCATATAAACTGGCTTAACATGCCTTTTTAGTTTCAGGTGCATGCCTTTTTAGTTTCATCAGGTGGTGGAACAAGAAGACTCGCCAGGTACGCTTTTAAAGTTTTTAACGTTTTCGTTCTTGTACTTTCATATTGTACTTTTATACCTGCAATCTTGCATGGTAAACAACGACGCCACCCTGCATGAAAACTAAAACTATCAGGATAGCCACAAAACTAAAACCAAAACCAAAACCAAAACTAAAATCAACCAAGATAAAATTCACTGCCACAACATCTAAAATATAAAACAACTCAAAATTTAATCACAAACATCACACAAAACTACAACTTCAACTAAATTAAGAGGTCTCTATTTAGATATTCAGGAATCCCTCAAAGGAGCTAACTTACGATTGCTAACGAGGCTTCCCATGGTTTAAATGAAATTATGGAACTCATTAAGTTGAGTTTAGTAAATTTATTTGGACTAAGTGAATCCAATATAAAGGTGCCGGAACGAGGGAACCGCGTGATCCTCTGGTGTCTCTCTAATCAACTTTAACATGCCCTAAAAAAAATTTAAAGAACTTCAGCCATAGAGCCACCGGATTTGACATTATAGATTGACACACTAGAAAAGTCAAACTCGTCACGGCAAGGAGCTTGGAGCTAGTACGGCGGGCACCACCACATCTTCAATAGTAAAACCTGTCTTCCCCAGCTAAACCAATCTTCCTTTCTTAGACTTAAATAACAAAAGTCATAGGACTTCGAGGTTGCTTGCTTTTGCAACGTAAATCCTCACCTTATCTTTAGGCCTTTGAATAGCTCTGCTATACAATATATGCATTAACTCGTCTTAGGATTATGAGGTTGTCGTTTGTCACCACCTAAATCCTCACATCTTCCAGGGTATTTGTGTGAGTATTTGTGTGCATCTTCCAGGGTATTTGTGTGAGATTTTCACACGAATGTAAGCCCTAACTAATAAAATTGATAGGATGAAACACGTAAAAATTTCTCCTCAGAAACGAAACCAAACCAAACATTAAGATAGCTTAGGAAGTCACCGGGGTTCCCCTCTGGATCCATGACATCCCTTAGTTGTTCATCCTTTGGACTCTACAACAAAATGTTTCAAATTTGAACTACTCTCCTTTCAGACCACTTTGTCTGATCTCATTGAAAAGTCCTACCCTTTGAAATTCCTTGAAGAAAGTATTTCCTGATTTTTTTAGAGTCTTCTTAGTTAGAGTCTTCTTAGGTGACTGTAATTAACTATAGGGGCTTGCTCTTATAGGAAGCATGTCTGAACCTAGCTTAATTTAAACCCTATCTAAACTTAATATGAACCCTATTTAATTTAATCATTTATATTAAAAAGGGAAAGTTGTAGGCAAATATAAAGGTTTCACAGACCAAACAGATGTCATATATTCTTTAGTTTATTTGATCGAGCCTCATCCTCAAGTCTTGTGTTTATCCTTCAGGATTGATACAGGATTTGAGGTACAACGCTCTTTCATTTAAACTATGAAAAATATGGGGTCAGTTTGATTTCATATTTTTCTAAAACTAAATATATATGTAAATTAAAATGTCCTTCCGAAGCGGGTGATGGGATTTCGATTCCGGAGACCGATAACTTCTTACGGCAACTGCTCAACACAAAAAAATTCAGACAAAGTTGAGAAACTCAGGATTGAGATTTCTGAGTTAGCTCAAGAACACGGAGTTTCTGTCAATATCGATAGAGAAAATTTTGATTCCAAGGATTACTTGGAGGAGAATTTCATGGATGTCCATGTTATCAAAACTAGAGCCACCATATCTGTGCGTGATGCTCAACCTCACACCGAGGAGAACGCCGTAGATGAGCTACGTAGGGTTATCCTCCTAAGGGATGAGCAAGTCAGTCTACTGGAGAAAAGAATAGAATAAATGACTGTGGCTATGACCGCCATGGCCACTATTCAGGGGCAATCACAATCACCGTAATCAGTTTCTCCAGAGATTAATCAGTCAGAAATCATACACATTATAGATGAAAGAAGAGAGGCTACTTCAGCTGATAAAGATGAGCAACTGAAGAAAGGTTCTCCATCAAGTTCCATGCCAGAAAAGAAGTTCAAGCATTTGGTTGAACAAGTGTGGGACGCCTTAGCCCAATCTAAGGGCGATGCATCAATTTTGAAGGTTAGACCTTACCCGGAGGAGTTCGATGTCGTGCCTCTCCCCAAGGGTTTTGTGGCCCCAAAATTCAAGATATTCGATGGGACTGGAAATCCCAGACAACACATAGCACACTTCATAGCGAGAAGTGGCAACACGAGAGATAATGAAGCTCTACTCTGCCAGTAATTCCTTAGCAGCTTTTCCGGAATTGCTTTTGACTGGTACGCTGACTTGCCCAACTGGTCATTTAAAATATTTTTGGAATTAGAGCAATTGTTTGTGAAATGATTTGCTGGGCACAACACCATGTGTCTATTGAAGAGCTAATGATGGAGAAGCAAAAGCCTAGCAAAACTTTGGTAGACTATATTTTGAGGTGGAGAAACCTTAGCATGAAATGCGAACCTCAGCTACATGAACATAATACGATTGAAATTCTACTCAAGAGCATTCATGGGCCAATAGCTTTCATTCTTAAGGGACTCACCATCAAGTCCTTCGAGAAGCTACTCAGTAAAGCCAACAGCCTTCAAGTGGAAATAAAGCGCATGGAGCCACATGAAAAGGCTAAGGTCACCAAAGTGTTTGAAAAGAAATCAGAAGTAGCGACCGTCGACAAAGGAAAGCAGCCGATAAAGATATATGCAGAAGAGCATTGCCAGTCTTCATCAAAGTACTCTCACAAATAGAATAATCAATCCAACCAGTAGCAGCCTCAAGAGGGATCACCTCGAACAGGGGATAAAAGAATATCCATGTCAGAGCGACACAAAATTGTGTATTCTTTCAAGGATGAAGGTACCCCTAAAATATTCAGGAGTCTGATGAATAAGTCAGAATTCAAACTACCAGATCCAAAGAAGCCCAAAGTGGTGGATAAGAAGAATGAACCAAATTATTTTCCATACCACCGGTTGCTTGGGCACACTATCACACTATAGAAAGCACACTATAGAAAAATGCTTCGTATTTAAAGACTGGCTCGAGAGAAACCTCAAAGATGAGAACATAAAAATCTTGAAAGAGTATTTGAGAGAACCCGAAAAAGGTTCCATAAACATGATTTCGGCCAAGCCAATCTCCCCAATTGATCCGTATGTCAGAATAGATGGATGGAGTACAACTTGGGATGAACTCAAGAGTGTCCTTAATCAAATTCAGGATTCATCGAAACAAGCTTCAACAAATACCAAAGAAGAATGGAATGAGCTATGGAGCACAGTTGTCTCGGATAGGGGGAAGAAAATTCTCAAACACTTAACTTTGTATGATTATCTTTTTGTCCCTTTGGGATCTTATGAATATAATGATTGTGATTTTGGCTACGTTTTAACTGTTTCTGGTGATAACGTAACTGATTATGACAAATCTAGCTTCGATCTTGATCCCCAAAATGATTCTCAAATCATACGCATGTCTGATGAACTTGTTGTCAAGTCCAAAGAAGACATCAATAATATCGCTTATGACAGCATCGATAATGAGGAGCCAATTCTCGAGCATCATGATACACCACTTGCCATCAACTTAGATCTTTCTGATTCACGAAGAAGAAAAGTCACCAGAAGATTCAACAATGATATCTTAAGAAGAAGAAATCACAGAAGTTAACTTAAGGATCAGAAAAGTGTTACCACCAAGAATACCTCCAATAGACAAAGGAAAACATATAATGACTCGACAAGAGATACACCCACCTCCACCAGTGGAAGAAACACATGATCAAGATAAAATTGGAGGATCATACAAGGTATACTACAACATGCTAGCTCATCTTAGGAAGTTTCCAGCCCGATTAAGCATCTATGATGCTCTGATTCTATCAAAGGAGATGAGAGAGTCTCTGGTTACAGCTTTGCTTGACCCAGAAGTTTGCTTAGCTCAGTTGGCCAGCACATCCTTAGATGAAGTTTGCTCGTTGAAAGAACAGTCAAGGGTAACCTTCACAGATGAAGAATTTTTGCTCGGTACCGCCGACCACAATTGTCCGCTCTACATCTCCGTCAACATCGACAGATTTGTGTTATCTAGAGTTTTAGTGGATCATGGAGCATCTCTTAACTTGATGAGCCTACGGACATTGGCCTATTCAGATATTGAAGCTCAAGAGCTTATGACCAATAAGATGATGTTAATAAGATTCAACCAAAAGGGAGAAAGAGCCCTCAGATCAATTATATTACTTATGAAGGTTGGAGAACTCATGACAACCGGTAAATTTCATATCATCGATGTCGAGACCTCTTTTAATGCTCTATTGGGTCGACTTTGGATTCATGAGCACATATGGTTCCATCATTCCTACACCAGTGCATCAAATACCACAAAGATGGTCAATAAAATTGCATCAAGGGAGACCTACAAATATTTTCAGTGCATGAAGTTGGTATGTGCATGAAGTTGGTATCCAGGTATCCATGAAGATGCTGCCTACTATACGCCTCCAAAGAAAACTGGCTTCTCTCGTGAAGTTATCACAAATAAAGATGAAGATTCAAGAGAATCACAAAAAGGAGGTCATTCAACTCCGCTTCAACAATCTTCCACCACTCCTTTACAACGAGATAGTGAAAGGCCTTTTAGTTCGGGAACCCGAGGTCGGGGCCGGGGACATGGACAAAAAAGGATAAATTAATTGTTGAACGGACTAGGCCAACTAGCAACATTGGTGAGGAATATAGTTCTGAATATGAGATAATGATGACAAGACGGAAGAGACCTCAGTACGAGATATCCCTAGAAGATATAGAAAAGAATGAATATGAAACAATGTATGATCGGATAAACCACTTTTTGTCACTTTGTAAATGCTATGACCCTCACTCTGATTCTCCCTCAAAAGGTCGAGAGTTTTTAGGTCAAGGAATTCCGTAGTGTTGTTTCATAGCTGATCAAATTTACCGTTCTTCAACCTCTACTGAGCTTAAAAACATGTAAATTTGGATGATGATTCTAGTTCATTAATGGAATTGCCTTTTGATTACTTCTCGCCTTGTGTTCAAAAGTTAATTCAACAGGGACACTTACAAAAACAAATGCCAAAAGATAAATTTCAACTTTTAAAAAATTATGGAATGGTAAAAGGTAAAAGTCAAACTCACTCCCAATTCAAGAGAAGGTCTCGGATTTGGTATAATGGAACCAGTCCATGATTCTGAATTTTGCATGGTTGTTACTAATGAATCAGAAGAGGATTGCCTGGATATAGAGGATGACTCTACTGATCAACCAATAGAAGATGCTCCGCCAGAATTTGAGGAGGAAATTAAATTCACCGTTGATAAATTAAAAGAGATTAACCTCGAGACTGAAGAACAACCCCGACCTACATTTATCAGTTCTCTACTTAGTGACGAAGAATGTGCATAATTGATCAAACTATTAACAAAATTCAAAGATTTCTTCGCATGGAGCTACGATGAAATGCCAGGACTGTCAGCAGAGGTTGCAGTCCATAAACTTGGGGTGGACAAGAATATAACCCTAGTAAAATAAGCTCCCAGGAAAATACGCCTCGAAATAGAACAACAAGTCATTGCCGAGGTGAAGAAATTGATAGATGCCAACTTTATAAAAGAAGAACAATACCCCACGCGGTTAGCCAACATCATACCTGTTAAGAAGAAAAATGGACAGATTTGTGTTTGTGTTGACTTCAGAGATTTGAACAAGGCATGTCCAAAAGACATGAACTTTTGGTGGATATTGCTTAAACACATAAAATTTTCTCCTTCATGGACGGATCGTCCGGATACAACCAAATCAAGATGGCTCCCGAGGATGCAACACTTACAACCTTCAGAACACCAGGGGAAGTAAGCATATCTGAGATGCTTTATTTCTAATCTCTTAGGCAGGTGTCAACCTTTCAACCTTTCTCAGCATTAATTAGAAAGGACGCCAAACATATTTGGGAAGAGAAATGCTAGTTGGATTTTGAGGACGTTAAGCAATATTTAATGACACCACCTGTCTTGGCAGCCCCTATCCCAGAGAAACCATTGATACTTTATACCGCAACTTTAGATGACTCTCTCGGAGCCCTCTTAGGTCAACTCAATGAGGAGGGTAAAGAAAATGTGCTCTACTACTTGAGTCGTTGCCTAATACCGATGGAGATAAGGTATCCACCTATCGAGAAGCATTGTCTGGCGTTAATTTTTGCCGCCAAAAAGTTTAAACATTACATGCATTCTCATAAGATTACCCTGATCTCGAAAGTTAATCCACTGCAATTGATTACTTGACAACACTCTCCGGACATCTAAAAAAATGCTCAATGATCTTATTGCAATTTGATATAACTTTTGTTCCCCTCCGTGCTATCAAGGGACAGACACTAGCAGAATTTCTCGCTGCACACCCACTGCAAGCTGGGTCCTATCTCAATGAAGAGTTAGCATACGAGCAAATATTACAAATGGAATTATCTAGTACGCAACACTGGGAGATGTACTTCGGTGGTGCTTTGTCAGCCAGAAATGACAAAGGATCAGACACAGTTATAACCGGCAAAGCATGGATAGGTTTGATCTTTATCACGCTAGATAAGGGTATGATGAGGTTGTCATACCACCTGACAGAGCCGTGCACCAAGAATGAAGCACAATGTGAAGCTTTAATCACCGGATTGGAAATGAGAATCTCAGTGGATATAACAAACATTACCATTTATGGCGACTCCCAACTCGTCATTCAGTAAGTCGTCGGACAATACAGAATTTTGAAACCAAGATTAACAGAAAACCATTAGTCCACAATGAAGCTCCTGGAGCAGATTCCTGATGTAACTTTCTACTGGATTTTTAGGGGAGATAATGCCCATGCAGACTCTTTAGCAAAACTCGCTAAGGAAATGGCGTGTCTCCCGGAGGATTCCATTGAAGTCATAGTGCATAGTGCAAGGAACTTGTCTCGGATCGAATTCAAAACTCTACACAAGCTTGGAAAATAAGAAACAATAAATACAGTTGCAGACATCAACGAAGATTGGCGCAAGCCATTAATAGAATATTTGCATTCTGGACAACGTCCAAAAAACAAGTCTGAAGCATACCACATCACAAGAAGGGCTATGTCTTATGCCTTGATGGGAAATATTCTCTACAGAAGATCATTCGACCAGATGTGGCTACGGTGTTTGAGCAGAGCTAAAGTAAAGAATATTGTCAAAGAGGTACATGCTAGATTATGTGGCGCTCACTAGTCAGTGCCAAAAATCAAAATGAAGATCAAAAGACTCGGGTATTATTGGCCAGTAATGATGTCAGATTGCATGGATATAGCCAGAAGATGTCACCAATGCTAAGTGCATGGGGTGGTCTTACACCAGCCTCCGAATGTGCTGCACCCAATTGTTGCCTCGTGGCCATTCGAGTGTTGGGGCACGAACATAATAGATTCGATAGACCCTCCATCTTCTAGTGGACACAGGTTTATACTTGCTGCTACAGATTACTTCTTCAAATGGGCAGAGGCAGTACCGTTACGTAAGGTTACAGCACAGCACGTCCTTTAATTTTTCAAAAGCCAAATCGTCTACAGTTTTGGAGTACCACAAAGAGTAATTTCCGACAATGGGATAACTTTCAGAAGTACAAAGATCAACAATTTTGTCGAAAGACATGGGATAGATTGGAGATACTCTACGATTTACTATCCCAGAGCAAATGGTCTGGATGAAGCTTTCAACAATTTCAACAAGACGATTTTGAAGAAAATGGTATAGATTTTGAAGAAAACACTGGATGAAAATAAAAGGGATTGGCATAACAAACTATTAGAAGCCTTGTGAGCCTACCGGATGACTTTCAGGACTCCCACTCAGTGTACACCTTATATGCTCGTGTATGGGTCAGAGGTCGTGTTACCGCTAGAAATCCAGACACTGTCTCTCAGAGTCGGCGTTGCCAACCAACTCACAACAGAAGAAAGCGCAAAACTCAGACTTGAAGAACTGGAGAGTCTCAAGGGAAAATGACTAGAAGCACAACAATATTTAGAGCTTTACCAGGCGGAGATGGTACAAGCCCATGACAAATTGGTACGCCCAAGGACATTCAAAGTTGGTGACCTCATACTTGTCCTCAAAAAGCCTATTCTTGCACGCCGAAAGATAAGTGGGAAATTTGAGCCAACTTAAGAGGGACCATTTGTCATTGAAAATGTCTATACTGGAGGAGCGTATCAGTTAGTGGACTTCCAGGGTGAAAGACTCAAGTTACCAATAAACGGACGATATCTGAAAACTTATTAAGCGACCTAACGCCGCTTGCCTTTGGTTGCTTTAAAACTTTGAAACTTTGATTGTTTTGGGGTTATCTATGTGGCCAAATGTCTATGACCGGGTCCAAATTTTGTAGTTAACCTCAATATAATTAAAATTTTGAGAAAGAAATTTTTAAAATTTAAATCTTCTTCTTTCCACTTTTGAGTAGAATGTTCCACTAAATTAAACAAAACTCATACATAAAATAAACAATTCATTTCACCAAAAAAAACTAAAATTCACTTTAATAAATACTTTGTTTTATTCTTATTCATGTCATGATAATTTTTGACCCACTGACATTTTTCCTGTCATCTGTAGAAAAATGTCGGGACAGAGGCTGATCTTTGCTTTCCAGGATGGCTGGAGCCTCGCACTAAATGAGGAGATGGCGCCGCAGGGCGGTACCATTGACTTCAACATGGATTTTTACCAGGTTGACATGGACTATAAAGGTCCTCTCGTGGACGTAGTCAGCTGCAAAGAGAAAGAGGGGTTGCCTTCACTACTGAGAGTGACCGCTAAAGATAATGTATCACGGAAAGGCAAGAACAAGATAACAGAGCAATATCCAATGGAAGGGCCCAGACGTCTTCCCTCCATGGTAGCTACACCTACTAGAGGCTTAATAGCTGCCAATGACAAACGACTGCCAAATACTTCGCTTTTTAGGATGTAACGTAGGAACGCCAGCCGCAAGAAGCAGAGAGATTTTCTACGACAAGAATAGAGACTTCAAAAAGAGAAGAACAACTCGCTCACCCCTATTCTTGAGTGGCACATTTATGATTCAGACCTAAAAGAAACTTTTGCTAGTCTACCGACCACAGTTAAAGAACCAGCGTTTGTGACAGAGTCAGACGCACTTTCAGTTTTAGATGTTTTGTGCAAGGGTTTCCGGACGGGCAACATTGAAATATCATCCGGGACATCAGCCACGGGCTCATTTGTCGAATGCCTGAATTGCAATGTTCTACATTTACAACATTTCAATAGATTGGAAGAGTACACCTCAAGCACCAATGAATCTCAGACTTCAAATTTTCTGATGGATGAGCCATATGTCCGATTGGGGACAGATCAGTATGTACTATGGAGCTGAGGGTCGTCATCCCACTAGAGGCTGAGTCTCATGCTCCAGATCAACCAACGCCAGTTTGGGTTCCTGCCAAAGCTCGAAGGGATGAACGCCTGCGACAGCTGCCAAACCCTAGTATGATAGAATACTACAAGATAAGTAAAGTAAATAAAAGAGAATTCGAGTTTTATGAAGAAGTTCAATGAAAGTTCATCAATATACTGGAAGGCTTGGAGCTGTATACCAGGGTTTTTTCCGAAAGTGATGAAAGAAGCATTTTGGACTTTATCTTTAATTTAAGAGATAGAGGCTGAGTGGGCCTTCTCATGGAAAGGACATATTCCGAGCCAAAAACATGGATGAGAGGAAAGGGAAGAATCACCATCCAGTGCGGCTGTTGTTATAACTTCACAAATGACAGACAGGGGAATCCAACTAGGATCCTTAGACATGATCAAGTAGATCCACTACTGCCAATGATAAAGTAGATGATCAAAAGAATGGTCAAATGGAATATTCTACCTGCTACCTACATTCCCAATAGTTGCATTATCAATATCTATGAAGAGGGTGATTGCATTCTTTGACACATTGATCATCATGATTTTGTGAGGCCCTTCTGCACGGTCTCATTTCTGAGCAAAAGCAATATTTAATTTTTTAAAGAAATTGATATCGCTGGCTTTGGTGAATTCAGGGATGCTGTGGAAATTCCTCTACCAGTCGGTTCAGTACTCGTTCTTAAAGGCAATGGTGAAGATGTTGCCAAACATTGAATTCCAGGGGTACGACACCGTAGGGTGTACGTGACTTTCCGCAGGATGGATGACAACAAAATGCCATATGGATTTCATCCCGACCCGGAACTGGAAGAGCTACTGTCGTACGAGTTATGAGAGGATTGTACCTCTAGGTACATGCAAAGGAAACTCTTATCCTGGAGCATGACTTATAAAAAGTGCTTGATCAGGAGCTCGTCATACCTAGTACAGAGGGTCAGAGGGTTCACTCTTTTTTTAGCAACATGATTTGTATATGAAAGATTCAGCCTAAAATGTATTCATAGCATGAGATGTTCTGAATGTATTTTGACATGGACTATATATTGTACCTCTTGAGGGGTTAGCCTATGTTCGATCTATGACATCTTGTTATTGAAGCAGATTAATGAAAATTTTTCTCAAGAATGTGCCTTTTTGTTAGTTACCTTTTTGTACGATAGATGAAAGCCACGAACCACACGTTGGTTCATAATTTCAATGAACAAAGAACGAAACAAAAAATCTTTAATAATAATTAAAATTTAAATAAAAATAATCACCAATAAATAAACAACAAAATAATTTTTTTTTTAAAATCAACCAATTAAAATTAAAACATTAAAGACATATTTTCAAAAAAAATATATGTGATAAAAATATATTTAGTGGATTCTCTTCTTTTTAGAGTTTTTCACAACACAACCATCTTTATCCACATTAACTCTCTTTACATCCCCAAGAAATTTTGCATTCTGCACAAAACCCCATAAAGCTCTACAAATCTTCTTCAATAAAATCAACATTTCCACATGACACACTTTTGTAAATTCAACTTGTAAATTCAACACCACAAGCTCCACAAGCTCTTTGTAAATTTCAATTCTCATTTTCAAATTAGTACCTAAATTTTGGTTCTCATCTTTCGAGGTCGATACCTAAATTTCGACTCTCTTCTCGAAATTGATACCTAAATTTCAATTCTCACATTTTCGAATCAGTACCTAAATTCCGGTTCTCATCTTTCGAGGTCGATACCTAAATTTTGACCCTCTTATCGGAATTGATACCTGAATTTCAAATCTCTTTTTTGAATCAGTACCTAAAATCTGATTCCTACCTTTCGAGGTCGATACTTAAATTTTGACTCCCTCCCTGAGATTGTTACCTAAATTTCAAATCTCATTTTTGAATCAATACCTAAATTCTGATTCTCATCCTTCGATGTCGATACCTAAATTTTGACTCTCTCCGTGAGATTGAAACCTAAATTTCAACTCTCACATTTTCAAATTAATACCTAAATTCTGATTCTCATCTATCGAGGTCGATACCTAAATTTTGCCTCTATCATTGAGATTGATACCTAATATTCAAATCTCATTTTTTAATCGGTACTTAAATCCTGATTCTCATCTTTCGAGGTCGATACCTAAATTTTGACTCTCTCCTTGAGATTGATACCTAAATTTTAACTCTCACATTTTTGAATTAGTACCTAAATTCTGATTCTCATCTTTTGAGGTTGATACCTAAATTTTTACTCTCTCCTTGAGATTGATACCTAAACTTCAATTCTCACTTTTGGATTAGTACCTACATTCTGATTCCCACATTTTGAGGTCGGTACCTAAATTCTGACTCTCTCTTCATGAATTGATACCTAAATTTCAATTCCATTTTTGGATCAGTACCTAAATTATGATTCCTATCTTTCGAGGTCAATACCTAAATTTCGATTCTCTCCTTGAGATTGATACCTAAATTTCAAATCTCATTTTTTAATCAGTACCTAAATTTTGATTCTCATCTTTTAAGGTCGGTACCTAAATCTCGACTCTTCCTTTCTTTTCGGAATTGATACTTAAATTTCAATTTCTACCTCGGGGTCAGCACGTGTGTATTGATTCCCATCCTCTAGAAATCTCTAAAAAAATCTCGACTCTTCCTTTCTTTTCGGAATTGATACTTAAATTTCAATTTCTACCTCGGGGTCAGCACGTGTGTATTGATTCCCATCCTCTAGAAATCTCTAAAATTTCATAACTCAAACTCCACTCTCTAATTCCCAGCAAGAGCCCCTACTCTTGCCAGTATTCCCGATGAAAAGAAAACACAAACACACACAACTCTACGCATATTTCCAGATCTGTTGACATAGGAGTTTGTATTGGTTTTTTTTTAACCTTGTCGGTCAATGCCAATACCCACGGTGTGCTTGCCCAGCACACCATACCTATCGGGGGTCCATTTGTTGACCTCTCTTTTGGTTGAAGTTTAGTTTTCCCTCTTTAGTTGCCTAAGATCTAGCAATAGGACTTTCCTATTGACTATTCTTAGAAAACTAGACAAGGAGCCCTCACCATTAGAAATTTCAAACTCTTGTATACTCAATTTGAAGTTCCACATATTGGTCATAACATATGACACTTAGTAGGTTGGGTCACTATGGGGGAAACTCAAGATGAGTCACCCTTAGGACTACTGGACCTTAGGGTTGACCCTGGGTGTTGGTATAGGGCTAAGGCACTTGTTTGCACTCAAAATCACTCATTTCCCTAAACCCAGGACTTCTAGGCTTTGGTCCCTTGATACTTTTGGGAGACTCTTGTAGGTGGTTCCCTAAACCCATTAGCCCTAGGCTATGGTTTAACTAAGACCACTACATAAAGGACCCAAAATGGGGTTTCTATTGGTCCATGGTTTATTAATGGTGGTTGGTACTCCAACTTTACTAAGATACCCAACCTAGTTTTTTGCCCCCAAAATTCCCCAAACTACCCAGATACCCTTGGGACCCCAAATTTGGCTAAAATCTCTAAATCTAGCCAAAATACCCAAACTTGTTCAAAAATCATTTCAAACACCTTGAAAACACCCAAATTACCCAAAATCCCCAAATTGGCCAAATTACCAAAATACCCCTCCTTACCCCAAAATTTCAAAAATTCTAAAAAATCCCAAAAATTCCCAAGACCTTCCAAATAATCTCAATTTCATTTTCCTCAACTATCACATGACCCAATTTGGCCGATTTAACCATCTTTGATCAAAACCCCCAATTTAAATCCTAAACTCAAATTCACTTTTGATATGGTCAAACTAGACCAAATCCAAGCTTAATTGGCCCATGATTTGAGTATAGGTGAAACCCCCAATTTTGGTCACATGACCTAATCTCACCAAATTGAACCCATAGCCTAGTCAATTGGCCCCAATTAATGTTACAAAATCCTTATAACATTCCTACATATCAAAACCAACCATCGATTGGCCTTGGCGAAACCTAAAATTTATTTGATTTTGGCCTAAATCCAAAATTCCCAAATTTAGCTTCAAATTGGCTAGGTCCTCAAATTTCACCCAATTGAATGCCTTAACCCCTAAATTGGCATCCAATTCATGTTGAAAACTCTTCATGGGGTCCCTCTTGACCATTTACAATAATCAGTTTGGAATTAGCCCAAGGCTAGCCCAAGCTAGACCAAAGCCTAGCCCAACATAACAAAATTGATTAGAATTCAAAATTCCTTCAAATTGACCCTTAAATTGAACTCAAAATCACTTCAACCCTTTACCAAAAATCTTTATGACAATCATCTACACAATGTTGATCAATCAATTGAGTCATTTTACATGGCTAACCTAGCCCAAACCCAAAATTTGATCACTTGAACCCACATTGAACCCATGCACTAAATGTGACCCAACCACCCTAAAGCAACCAAATTAACTCCACCTCAGTTATTAGTTGACCCCTAAGACTGAGCCAAAACCCATCTAACCACCTAAACTAAGCCATGGACCAAAGGTCCCCCAAATTAAGGGATCTTTTTCTCAAAAATACACAAGACTTAAGTATCCTTGCCAAATCAAAACAAATTTGCATTAAATTGTTGTGATAGATTCCTTTGGATGCCTTGAGTACCTTGCCACCTCCCCCTAACCAACTGGCCAGCCGGCTAGCCTAGTGGCCGGAAAATGGCCAAACCGAGAGCCCCCTCCATGGAGCTTCACTCAAACTAAACCTAGAGGCCAGCTTAGCCAAATTGAATTGTAGAGCTCCCCTACCCTCCACCTAAGCACCACATTACACCTTCTAAATGGCCATGATAGCCACCATAACCCCATTTTTATAAAAGGACACCTCCATGGCCGTTGAACTAAGTGCTAAAAATTTCTTAGAGAGACCTCTCCAAATTGACCACAGAGCGTCCCTAAGATCCCCTCAGTGTATTCCAACTATTTTCCCTCACCCATTTCCACTGCCAGAGTTCAACTTTGAGCTCGAAATCTTGCTAAAAACCAGGACATAGCTCATTACACTTCCACACTCCACCAAACTCAAATTAACTCTACCCACACCTTCACAATAGTGAAAGAAGCCAAAGCCCCATAAATCCCCCTTCCACAGAGCCTCTACCATACTCTAGACCAACACCCAAAATTGAGTGTGATCGAATTCATACTTAGGCTTGCACCACAATAAGAGGCCTAATCCCTAGCCTCCTTAGACCTTAACAAACGTGCCAAGACCCTCTGATTGAAGCTTCACTTCTCAGAGGAAAGGTATAAAACTTCTCTCCCTCCCGAGCCTATTTTGATTCTCCATTTGGTTAGGCTTAATTTAATTATATGATTACCATCTGAATGGGTTCGCCTCACTTAGACAAGTCCATAGGATTAAACCCAAGGTGATTTGGTTGAGTCTAAGCTGATATCTTATGGTTTTTGTGTGGACGGTCACGGGATCACTCTATCGGAGGCGATGACGGAGAGGCACTTGATCAAGCGTGTATCGAATTGATGGCCAAGTTGAGCCGGACAGTGCTTCTTTACACAAACAGCAGGACGCGTGGCTGGGGGCATTTGGCATGGACTGCAGAGTCAAATGGGAGCGCGCCGCATGGAGCTTCGGAGCTGCCGTAGGTTGACGGGGCGCTGCATGGATAAGTAGAAAAATAGGGCTTTTTCTATTTATTTAAACTCCCTTAACTTCAAAAATCCATAACTTTGTGTAGAAAATCTACTAAAATAAAATAAAAATACCCTCTTGCTCAGTGAACAAAGGAGAATAATGTGGAAATAATTTTAAGTCCTTGTGATGCTTATTTTATTTTTAATTAATTAAATACTGATTTGAATCTTTTGATTCTTCATGCATGCAGACTTATCATCATAGCTAGAATTTTTGGCATATTGTAGCCTCTGTTACGAAGAACATTCTCTGATTTTTAAAGTTAGGGAGGTCTCTAGACAGAGGATCGTATTTTTCAAGTTTATGTGCATTAATTGATTAAAATAATTATGGAAATTAGCATGTTTATTAGAAAATTCCAAGAAAATTTTGGAAGGTCCACCATGACCACAGGAGCTTTTCAAAATAATTTCATTGGTCAAGTCATTTAAAATGCACCTAATTTTCACAAATACTAAATTACTAAGATAATTTATTTTGAAAGATATAAACATTTAAATGACTTGATTTTTGATCTCCACTGTTATTTATGATCTCATTTGATAACTTTAGTTGATTTTTAAAGATACACATCATTTTTGGCATTTAAATGATTTTTAAAAATCAAACTATAACTCAAAAAATTATAAAAACTTATTTTTTGAGTTCTCTATGATCAGACGTATTTTCTAAAAATAAAATGATATTTAATATAAAAATTTGATTTTTAGCCTATTTTTAATATTTAAATAACTAAAAATCCCTAAATATCATAAAAATATAAAACTCATAAAAATGTTTTAAATTGCTTCCTAATCACTTAAGAACAATTAGAATATTTTTCCTAGTTTTCTAAATAAAGATATTGAATGTCAAAGTTTAAAAATAATTTTTAAAAGGCTAAAAATGAGTTTTCACTAAAATAATTCCAATAAATCAAATAAAATTCAAAAAAATATAAAATATTCCTCTCTGAGTTCTCTGACCTCAGGGAGACTTTCAAAAATACAAAACTTAATTTTCCCCATTTTAAATATTTCATATTTAATAAATACCCTAGAACTTAAAATAATTTTTAAAATTCTAATAAAATTCAAAAAATATGAAATTTAGTCCAAAGACTTCTCTGGTCTAGGTCAACCTCTAGTAAAAATTTCAAGTAATTTGGAGTTTCCTTGGTCAAGTTAGGAAATTTCTTTGAAAAATCCTATATTTTGCATGAAAATAATTATATAAATAAATTAAATTTTGAAAAATCACATTTTCTCCTCAGATGTCTTAATTGACCCATGAATGAGGTAGGATACAAATTTTAAAGTCATATGATTTGAATTTGACAAATTATGAAGTGTTAGAGCCTTAAGGGCAAATTTGTAATATTGGAAAATTATCCCTAATTAACATTTAGGCTTAATTTAAGGAGGGAAATGGGTAAACTATGATCTTAATTTGGATGTTTGAAACACACGGGGTTAATTGGTAGAAACTAACCTCACTTTCTTAATTTAAAAAGATAAGTTAATAAATTTCTAAATTAGTAAAATTTAGAAGTTTATTAAAATAAATTGAACCTAGGGCTTAAGGTATGACTTTTGAAGTCAATAATTAATCAATTTAATACCCCTATTTTGATTTTCAAATAAAATTCATATCATGAATCATGACCATCATGAATCATGCCTTTTCAAAACTAAT
>NW_018165771.1:3840-11037 GCF_001263595.1 Phalaenopsis equestris | reverse complement strand
AGCTGGCATAGTAGTGACTTAGGCTAAATCAAGTTTCACTTAAATACGGATTAGAGAAGTAAATATTGTTGAAAATTAGAACATCTTCCAAACACTACGAGCCAAATTAGGACCAAAATTTGGATAAGTGTTCCAACAACACTAACTTGCCTCTTTAAGGGTCTTCACCCACGTAATGCTTATATTGAAGCACAAGTGATAATTACCCCATTCTTAGGGATAATTGAGACATCAATGTTCACTGAGCATTAAGGGTATTTACAGTATGAATTATTAAGCAGCATAATAAGTTTAAAAGAACTCAGGATTTTCCACCAGGCAGCAAAAAAGTAGCACGGACCTGCTTCTTTCTCTAGATCTGTTGGATACCTCGGAGATCTACTAAACTTAATATATTTCACTTGATAAGATCATCCTTAATTGATCAATTAGGGACCCATCAAGATATGACCTAGGGTTAGGTAAGTCGCCAAAATTTTACTTCCCTATTTCATATAAAATGCCCTCACATGCATTTTGAGTTTCAGGTGGTCGAACGAGAAGACTCGCCAGGTACGCTTTTATATTTTTCAGCATTTTCTTTCTTGTACTTTTATGCTTACACAAATTTGCATGATAAACAAAGTTGTCACCCTACATGAAAAGTAAAACACATTTAAACTATGAAAAATATGGAGTCAGTTTGATTTCATAATTTTCTAAAACTAAATATGTATGTAAATTAAAACATCCTTCCGAAGCGGGCAATGGGATTTCAATTTTGGTGACCACTTCTTACGGGCAACGCCCCACACCAAAAATAGCACCGACAATTAGGTGAATAATCTTTCTTAGTTTGGTTGCACTTTCTATTGGTTGACCCATGATTCAAACAAAATGAAATGATGCTTCACGTCTTAGTTAATCAACCATTCTGAAGAGGTCCTTTTGTATATACTTAGTGAGATATGTTTAATTTTTTCAAGGTTTTTGGAGTCATTTTTTTATGTACATATTTAGATGCCCAACTCTTTTTTATTTTGAAATCGACAATATAGATAAACATAAGAAAAGTAAATGCATATAATGACTTATTTAATATGTATTAAGTCTTCTAATAATTGAACTATCTAAATTTTTGTGTCTACATTCTTTATAGATAACGCATGGTCAGTTCTTTTGTGTCACCATTTCTAGATTTTATGCTCTTCAATTAATTTTTGAAAAGAATAGTAATGGAGGCCAACAAGATACCTGTGAGGAAAGAAATTAAGTTGAGGGCCTTCAAACATTAAACTTCATTCACAAAAGGAGGCTCTTTTCTAATTAAAATGAAGTTGTGACTCTCCCCATGTAAATTAAATGCAAAGGATTGCAATTTTTTTCCCTCTTGCATAAAAAACTATTTAGCAATTGGCTAATTCAGCTTATGAAAACTATAAGAAGAAATATAAAATAAATTGGAGAATCACCCTCTTTGTAACTTTTAATTTATTTATTTATTTTGTTTTTTTAGTTAAACCTTCAAAATGTATATGGTGAGTAGCTTTAAATGACTTCCTCTTTCCTCCTTTTTAACTCCATTTTTTCTTATCTCTATAAAATAGATGTCAAAACTATGATCACCATTCAACTGCAACATATACGATGAATATATACACATAAGCTCTCAATTTGGATCTTGATCATGAATCATAAATGGAATGCATCTCCTTACATAACCTTCTTTTCCCTTTCCATAACCATAAAAGCATAAAACTTGTATTAGAAGCATAATCACTTGATATGGGCCTTACAATTGTATGTCTCACAAAAAATTAACTCTGCCTCTTACATGTCTCTTAACCTCTTGAAGAACCCATACGAAACCTAACTCATGCAACATAACTACCCTAAAATAATTATTTTGACAACCTTCCTTTTTCAATATGATAATTCTACTAAACTTTCACCATAGCTTAACTTTGACATTAAGACTTTGGTGAGTAGAAACATAAAAAATTTTAGCAGATTTAGGAGCACTTTAAAAGTAGGATGTCAAATTCTACCTTGAAATATAATTGCATTTCATTTACTATTAATTATGCATTTTCATACTTTTAGTTATTAGTTATTTCAAGATAAGTGAAAAATAGAGAGAGAGAAAAAACAGTAGAGTGCACAATAACACGAGTTTCCTAGGAATAGATTTAGTGGTCCATTCTTGCGAAAATGACCCTGCAAAATGTAGATCATGAGGTGTGTCATCTAAGTTACATATTTATTCCTATTTTAATAGTAATGTTACAAGTGATTATTACAATAGTACACATTTAAAAATTTTTAACTGATTTCATAATCTTTTTATAGTTGCAACCATCACATGAACCAAATCATAATCATAATTGTTCAATGTGATATAATAATAATAATCCATTGAACTGAATTCATTCATTTGAAAATATTTTGATCGTCTAGAAGGTTTTCAATTGATCATCTTAATATAACCCCCCTACAATGACCATCTTATGAGTAGGATGAACTTAGACCATCATATAGATGATACTTTAGTGTAATTTGATGGGCAACACTCTTTCGTGCGAGTGCGATCCACAGAGGAACGGTGCTTTAGGAGACGACCATTAGCATGATTTATGGGCAAAATTCCTTCGAGAAAGTGGTCATATTTATGATGTACACATTTAGTTTGTTGATTCTCATAATTCTTAAAAGTGACAATGATGATAAAAATTTAAAATTTAAAAGGAATGTATTGACTTATTTAATACGTTATAAGTACTTCTAATAAATGAACTCTCTAAATTTTGATGCCTGCTTTCTCTATGTATTAGTTGTGGTCATTTTATTTGTTTTACCATTTCTAGATTTTATGCCTTCAATCTATTTTGAAAGAGAATGGTATTGATGAAACTATAGGAAAAGGGAATGTAAGCTATAGAAATACAAATAACTTACTTTTTGTTGTAAATATTGGTTTAATTTTTTGCAGCTTGGTGATAGATACTTAATCTATAAATTTTCCCATGGGATTACTACTCCTCAAGCTATCGCTTTTTAAGATAAAACATTATCAAAATTTTATTTAAACTTACTAAAGGAGTAAAGTGTTGGTTATTATATAAACTAAAACCCACGAGTAGTTATTGTAACTAAATATTTTGAACTTATCCTTTATACTAACAAAATCGTTAATTATTTTGTGTCACTCTATGTTTCACACTATTCATGCCCCCTCTTGGTTTCTCCCTAATCTTTCCCCCTAAAATGAATCTCCTTCTCATCTCTCAGCGACTCCATCATTCTGGCGACCAACCTCAACTCTGGTGCATTCCTGCTCTCCGGTCAATAGTCTTCCTCTCAACTCGTGGTTCACAGGTAAATATGCATACATGTAAGAAATGATGTTCAAGTGATAGATCTAAAAATACTTAATAATTTAATGGAATGTATGAAAATTTTCTTTTTTTTTTCATTTATTTGGTAGAATGCATTTAGTGTTTCAGGTATAGCAAATAGAACTATTACCTGTGTTCAAAGAGATGGAGGATTAACCAAATATTTGCTAATTTCAATTGGATTACATCAATAATCAGCTTTAAGAACATATCATTTTCCAATTGTTATGGATGCTCTTGCAGGAAAGTTATAGGAGGAAGTACCATGTTGTATATTTTTCGCCAGTGATATCGTGAATAAAACCTGAATCATCAAGGACAACATTACAGTCTAAAAGATATATTTGAGTAGAACTAAACCTTAATCCATAGAAAGTAATTTTAGTAGTAGTAACTCTATTGATAGAGTTGTAACTAAGGGTGATCAAATCATTGATTGGTGTGAATGCTTTAGATATCTCGGGTCTATTGGTCAACGTAATGGTGTTATAGATAGGGATGTTGTAAGTAGAATTTATGTCGGTTGGTTAAAGTAGATGAATATTATAGGCCTATTTTGTGAGTAAAAAATTATTGATTTATAAAAAAAGAAAAATTTTATAAGGAGGTGGTGATATCTGCAGTGCTCTATGATGTAGAATTTTGTCCTTCAAAAGAGAAAGAAAAAATAATCGTAAGCATTGCTAAAAAGACAATGCTTAGATAGATGAGTGACGTGACACTTAGAGACAAAATCCAAAATGGATATATCTGTGATTGGGTTGGTGTAGATCCACTAGCTGAAAAAATTAGTTAAAGTTGACTTAGATGGTTTTGTTAGATTAAACATCGACCATCTGATCATCTTGTTAGGAGAGTAGATAATTTATGACTTATGTTTAAAAATGTAAAGGTAGACCTAGAAAAAATTTGTCATTTTGTATAATAAAATGATCTTAATTGATTAGAATTTAATGAAATAATGACACTTATCAAGTTGAAAAGGAGAAAAAAAGATTCATGTAGGCAATCCCACATTGTAGGATAAAAGCTTCTTCTTATTGTTGTTGTTGTTAATATTGTTAGAGACAAAATTTGTAACTAATATATCCAAATATAGGGTTGGTGTAGCTCTAGTGGTGGAAAAGATTAGAGTTGTCTTAGATGGTTTGGTCACATTAAACTTGAACCCCTTGATGATTCGATTAGAAAGATAGAGGTAGACCTTGAAAAACTTGTGGATTTTGTATAAAAAGGATGTTAATTTATTATAATTAAATGAAAGTATGACACTTAAAAGAATGCAATGGAGTAAATTGCTTAATTTATAATCAAATTTATTATTTTTGTTGGCCTGTAAGATTACAATGTCTTACTTTTTCAAATTTTGTCTTGTGTGGCATATAATGTCAAATTTTTTTGTGTCATTCTCTCCTTATATTATCTTATGTAGCATATAAAGTTAAAAGAAATACATACATACCCAAAAAATTTTATGTATTTATATATGTAACTCAAACTAGGCATTTTGATGTAACTTTCATGTGCATGTTAGGTTTTATGTTTGCAAAAAAAAGTGAAGTTTATGTGTTAGATATGTAATTACATAAGAATTAAGAGTAGAATTTTCTATCTATGGCTAAAGCATAATCTAATTAAAGATCCACACCATATGAGATTGAAATTTAGTAGGATCAATCAATGATCTGATTTCATACGTACGGTTGGTTTATGAATTTAGGTCTAAGCTCTTTTAGAATTTATGTTGTAGATGTTCAAAACTTAAGACATTTAGAGTTTATGTTATACATGTTTTAAGAAGGGCATGTCTATTGACCAACTTTTTATAAATCGACAAATACAAGAATTTGATGGCGCTACTAGAAGATTTAATTTGCAGCAACGACGTCCAAAGACTTGATCGTAACTTTATAGATGTGTCTAATTTGATTGATGTATAAATATATTAGTCAATAATGTTAAAGTCAAATTTGTCAACGCAAGTATATGTGTCGCTCAAGTAATATAGGGCTCTAATGGAGTCCTAGATATCAATCCCACAGGGAGTAGTTAAATCTACGGACTAAGATTTTATAAAAAGAAATACTTCAACTACAACAATGGTTCAATTTGCTTATCTGTCACTAATAGGAAATTGAAATAATTATGTAATTTTATCTATAAAAAAACTAAATATGCTAATGAAGGTATGATTGTGATATATCAGAAAGCGTCCTTCTCCTTGTCAAGAAATTATAGTGAAATGGACAAAATATTAACTATTATATATGTCAAATAGGAGCAATCCTATTCTTTACCCGTTAGTCCAGGCATAAAGAACATTGACTAATTCATGATTGGTTACTGATTCTGTGGCTAGGCTGGGAGGATACCGGCTATCACTTCGGAGCTCCAACGTTCCTCTCACTTGAGGGCTAACATCTATACATCAACACTCAAACGATAGGACCGAATTGGGGATTTTAGTCTATCACTCTAACATCTCCAATTCTGTGCCCAAAAATATTATTTCCCTATTTATTTACACCCAAATTCCAAGGGCTTTGACCTCCCTGAATCTTGGATGTAATCTTCACTTTAGTTGTAAAATTCAACTTAATTTAACAAATCAATTGACCAGATTGAAAGTAAATTAAGATCGAAATGAAAAGATCATCACAATTTCTTCAACATTTTCATGGCTTCACCAATTTAAATCATCATTTCATAAATCTTGAGACAAGGAGAAAGACAGAGAAAACTACTCAAATCTCATGGGGAAAGTGCCACAAAACTCGGAATTCATATATAAATCCAAAGTCATACAAACTATAATAAATAAATAAGCTTATCTCTAATTTCTCCCCAACTAAACTCCTCAAAGTTCCTCTGAATCTCTTCATTCCCTTACAACACACAGAACTCCTCTTCAAAATTGCAAGGAAGAAGAAATCTCTCACTTTCCCTCTACTCTTACAATCTCTCAAAGAATTTCTCATAATCTCTTCACTCTAATGGAACCTTTCTAACCTTTCGGACCCCTATAGCGTTCTCTAGTGCTCTCTCTAGTTCTCTATTTTCAGCCAAAATGTTCTGTTAAAGTTGTGGAAGAGCTTTCCTAAGAGTTGCCTAAGCATCCCTTCAAAATTTGGCCTTATCCAAAGCTTGAGTAGGCATAACCGTCGATCTCGCCGTCGGCGGCCTTGAGGGGTGCCGTCGGTTGACTTCTGAAGAATTTTGTCCTGTAGTCTCGGGAAAAAGTCACCGTCAGCGGCCTAGTTCAATTCTCCACATTTTGGTCCTTTCGCTCTAAATTTCCTCCTTTTTGCATCTTTTTGCTCCAATGACTTTAATTCATCATTCCTGCAACAAAACATCAAAAATACCTTTCTTTAAAGTGCAATAACATCAAAAACATTATAAAATAGGTATGAAAATCTTAACATATTTTCCTTTGGTTATGTTGGCGTTATTTCGGGGATGGTTTGGTTGTGGGGTTGCCCGTAAGAAGTTGTCGGCCACCGGAATCGAAATCCCGTCACCCACTTCGGAAGGACGTTGAGGTATGAAATCAAACTGACCCCATATTTTTCATAGTTTAAAATGAAAGAGCACTGTACCTCAAATCTTGTATCTATCTCGAAGGATAAACACAAGAATTGAGGATGAGGCTCGATCAAATAAACTAAGGAAAGTATGACGTCCGTTTGGTCTGCAAAACCTTTGTATTTGCCGATAAGTTTCCCTATTTAATATAAATGATTATATAGGGTTTATATTAAGATAGGTTCGGACATGCTTCCTACAAGGGCAAGCCCCTATAGTTAATAACACCCTAAATAAC
>NW_018165771.1:575-3065 GCF_001263595.1 Phalaenopsis equestris | reverse complement strand
TAGAGATGTCTTAATTTAGTTGAAGTTGTAGTTTTGTGTGATGTTTGTGATTAAATTTTGAGTTATTTTATATTTTGAATGTTGTGGCGGTGAATTTTATCTTGGTTGATTTTAATTATGGTTTCGGGTTATGGTTATGGTTATCATGCAAGTTTATGTAGGTAAACGTAAGCATGAAACGTGTAAGCAAATGGCAGAAGAAAGACGATGCTATAAACTATAAAAGCGTACCTGGCGAGGCTTCTCGTTCCACCACCTGATACTCAAAAGGCATGGGGGTTCTGATTTTGTGGCTATCTTGATAGTTTTCGTTTTCCATGCAAATTTGTATAAGCACAAAAGTATAACATAAAGTATAAAAAAGACAACGCTGCAAACTGTAAAAGCGTACCTGGCAAGTCTTCTCGTTCCACCACCTGAAACTTAAAATGCATCTTAAGACAGTTTATGGAGAGCAAGAAAAGTAAAGTTTTGGTAGTTTTCCTAACCCTATTTCATATTTTGGTGGGTCCTTAGGAGTTTAATTAAGGATGATTTTGTCATACAAAACATAATAAGTTTAGTAGATCTTCAAGATATCCAACAGATCTAAAGAAAGAAGCAGTTCTGTGCTACTCTCTCGTTGCCTGGTGGAAAATCCTGAGTTCTTTTAAACTGATTATGTTGTTTAATAAGTCATTCTGTAAATACTCTTATTACTCAGTGAACATTGATCTCTCAATTATCTCTAAGAATAGGGTAATTATCACTTGTGATTCAATTTAAGAATTATGTGGGTGAAGACCCTTAAAGAGGCAAGTTAGTGTCGTTGGAACATTTAGCCAAATTTTAAACCTAATTGGGCTTGTAGTGATTGAAAGATGTTTTAATTTTCAATGATATTTACTTTTCTAATCCTCATTTAAATGAAACTTGATTTAGCCTAAGTCACTATTAAACCCTTAGAACATAGGTGAGTGTCTTAATTAGCTTTAAAAAGATCTAGCTTTAGGTGACCATGATTCATGATTTTAATTTTATTTGAAAATTAAAATATGGGTATTAAATTGATTAATTATTAACTTCAAAATTTATACCCGTAAGTCCTAGATTCATTTTATTTTAATAAACTTCCAAATTTTAATAATTTAGAAATTTATTAACTTATCCTTTTCAATTAAGAAAATGAGATTGGTTTCTACCAATTAACCCCCTTGTGCTTCAGACATCAAATAGATTGATTAAGATCAGAGGTTGCCCATTTCCCTCCTTAAATTAAGCCTAAATGTTAATTAAGGCGAAATTTCAAAAATTACATATTTGCCCCTAAGGCTCTATCACTTCATAATTTATCAAATTTAATCCAAATAACTTTGGAATTTTTATCCTACCTCATTCATGGGCCAATTAAGACATCAGAGGAGAAAATGTGATTTTTCAAAATTTAATTTAATTTATATGATTATTTTCATGCAAAAATATGATCTTTCAAAGAAAATTTCTAACTTGATCAAGGTAAATCCTAATCTCTTAAAATTTTTATTGGGGGTATACTTACACCAGAGAAGCCTTTGGACCAAATTTCATGATTTTTTAAATTCTCTATGATTTATTAGAATTATTTTAAGTTATGGGATATTTAATAAAAATAAAATATTTTAGGTGGTGAAAATTAAGTTTTATATTTTTGAAAAATCTCCCTAAAGTCAGAGAACTCAGAGGAGAAAAATTTATATTTTTGTGATTTTTCCTTTGATTTATTGGAATTATTTTAGTGAAAATTCATTTTTAGCTTTTTAAAATTTATTTTAAGCTTTGAAAGTAAATATATTTATTTAGAAAATTAGGAAAAATATTATGATTGTTCCTAAGTGATTATGAAACAATTTAGAACATTTCCATGAGTTTTATTAATTTTATGATTTTTATGAATTTTTAATTATTTAAATACTTAAAATAGGCCAAAAATTAAGTTTTTATTTTAAAATATTCTTTTATTTTTATGAAATATCCCTGATCACAGAGAAATAAAAAAACTAAGTTTCATATTTTTTTGAGTTATGCTTTGATTTTTAAAAATCATTTAAGTGTTAAGAGTGGTATTTATCTTTAAAAATCAATTTAAGTTATTAAATGAACTCAAAATATTTTGAAACTTTTATGATGAGTTCTCTAGATCATAAATCACAGTGGAGAGTAAAAATCAAGTCATTTAAATGTTTAAATTTTCCAAGATTAATTAATCTTATTGATTTAGTGTTTGTAAAATTTAAGTGCATTTTAAATGACCTCACCCATGAAATTATTTCCAAAAGTTTCTCTAGTCATGGTAGACCTTCCAAAATTTTCTTAGGATTTTATAATCAAAATGCTAAATTCCATGATTATTTCAATGAAATAATGTGAAATAACTTGAAAAATATGGATCTCCATATAGAGACCTCCTCTGACTTTGGAAAATCAGAAAATGTTCCCCCTTGCAGAGGCTACCCAATGTACAAAATTTAAAAC
>NW_018165771.1:0-279 GCF_001263595.1 Phalaenopsis equestris | reverse complement strand
CCCCGCCATCAAAGTAGCTGCTGACTCGGCCCGCTGTTTATGTCCCGAAGCGCTGTCCGGCTCGATCTTCCCCGTCCATTTGATACACGCTTGAGCGAACGACTCCCCGTCATCGTCCCCGATGGAATGATCCTGTGCCCGTCCACACTAAAACCTTAAGATCTCGGCCTAGACTCAACCAAATCACTTCGGTTTTGATCCTATGGACTAGTCTAAGTGAGAAGAACATATCCATACAGTTAACATGCCATGAAATCAGGCTTAAGTAAATGGAGAATC
>NW_018165770.1:77722-79335 GCF_001263595.1 Phalaenopsis equestris | reverse complement strand
ATTAAAAGCAAAATGAAGAAAAACACAAGAGCTCAGTCTTGAGAAACCCATTCAAGAATCAATAAAAGACTTTAAACTACACAAGACAAGCTACACAACATGAACATATAACAAATACTCAGGCGAGGGGAACAACGGAGCTCCGAAGTGAGAGCTGGTATCCTCCCAACCTAGCCGCAGATTTAGTAAACAAGCATAGGATTAGTCAATGTTCTTTATGCCTGGACCAAAGGGTAAAGAATAGGTATGCTCCTATTTGGCACAATACAATTTGAACTGATTCACTTTATCCATTCACTATAATTTCTTAACTAGGATAAGGATGCTCTCTTATATATTGAATATCAAATTAAAAATCTTATTAGTATAATTAATTATTTAAGAGTTACTAAAATTACATATTTATTTCAATTGTCAATTAGTGACAGATAAACAATTTGACAATTTGAATTCCATTGTTAAGTATTACTTTTCTAAAATCTTAGTTCGTAGTTCTAATGTTACTCCCAGTGGGATCAATATCTAGGACTCCATTAGAGCCCTATATTACTTGAGCGATACGTATACTTGCGTTGATAAATGTGACTTTACAATTATTGAATATTTTATACACACATCTTTATCAAATCTATACCTGTTATTAAATTTTTTGTACAGTTGCTGAGGAATTAAATCTTTTAGCAGTAGTATTAAATACTTATATTTTTGAGCATATATAAAGTCGTTGTCAAGTTTTTGGCACCATTGCGGGGGAGTAAAAAAGAATCATAATTAGAGTAGTGGACAAATTAGGATTATTAGAAAATTTTTACTTGAATTGCAACTTATTTACATATTTAGTTAACTGTTTTACTCTGTACTGATTTCCAATTGTATGCGTAAATTTGGACATGAAAATCTTATATCCTACGATTTGGAATTAGAACACACTGTTAAAAAAATTAGAAGATTGAGATGAGAACCTAGACCCCTAGGAGGTAATGCAAATCCTACAGTAGATGAAGTTCATTTATCTATCCAAAATCCTAATGTTGCTGCTAATTCATTTGAGCTTAAACCTGCTATTATCCAAATGGTACAAAACAATCAATTCAGAGGTACACCAAATGAAGATCCTAATTTACACCTCGCTAGTTTTTTAGAACTGTGTCCTACCTTTAAATATGACAGAGTTTCAAACGATGTTGTTAGACTTAGACATTTTCCTTTTTCACTTAGGGATAAGGCTAAGATGTGGTTAAATTTGTTAGCACCAGGATCTATTAGAACTTGAGGAGAACTTTCACAGAAATTTCTCATCAAAAATTGATAAACTTAGAAATGACATAACATCGTTCTGTCAGATTGATGGAGAGTCAATATATGAAGCTTGGGAGAGATTTAAAGATCTTCTTAGGAAATGCCCTCATCATTTGTTACCAGATTGGTTGATAATTGAAACTTTTTATAATAGATTGGTGGGATCACTTAGATCGATTATAGATGCTGCGGCTGGTGATTCGTTATTGTTAAAACCTTTTGATGAGGCTTAGTTGTTAATAGAAGAAATGGCTACCAACAATTTTCAATGGCCCTCTAAAAGGGGAAATCCTAAAAATGTAGCTAGTATCCAT
>NW_018165770.1:75908-77556 GCF_001263595.1 Phalaenopsis equestris | reverse complement strand
TTAATAGACCCAACAACCCATATTCAAACTATTATAACCCAGGTTGGAAGAATCATCCAAGTTTTAATTGGAATAAAAATTCTTCTACAAATCAACAATGGGCAAATAACTCAGTGAACCCATTAGGAAATTCATCCAACCAAGGAAATGTTAACAATAGACATTCTTATCCTCCAGGATTTAATAGTAATACTCAAATTAAGGAGAAGAAGTTGTCTATGAGAAAGCTGATATTAAACATGGGTCAAAAATTACTGAATCACGGAAATCAATTACAGATTCAAGGAAATCAATTGCAACATCAAGGAACTGCTATTAAGAATATTGAAAACCAATTAGGGCATATCGCTACTGCGCTTAGTAACTAAACATTGGGAACGTTTCCTAGTACTGTGGGACCAAATCCTAAAGATCAAGGAAAAGAATAAATCAAAGCGATACAATTACAAAGTGGAAAAGAATTGGAAACAAGAGTACTAAAGGAAATGAAAACTGAAAAGGAGAAAGTGGATACCGACAAAGAAAAGGATCATGAGTACCTAGATTTAGAATATTCACTTACACCATCACTTACACCAATGAAAAATTTCGTTGGAGAACCCTCCCCCACCGTTTCCCCAAAGATTGAAGCAGCACAAATAGAATAAACAATTTTCCAAGTTCTTAGAAATTCATAAGAAATTAACAGTAAATATTCTCTTCGTAGAAGCTTTAGAGCAAATGCCCAATTATGTGAAATTTATGAACGATATTCTGAATAAGAAAAGGAAGTTCACTGTCAATGAAACTGTTTCATTTAGCAAATAGTGTAGTGCACTTATTTAGAAAAAGCTTCCTGAAAAATTAAAAGATCCTGGTAGTTTCACTATACCGTGTGCTATCAGCAAAAAATTTTATGGAAGAACTTTATGGGATTTGGGAGCCATCATTAATCTTATGCCTGTATTAATTTTTAAAAGATTTTGATGAGGAGAAGTCTCACCTACTTCTGTAACTCTTCAGTTAGCGGATCATTCAGTTACTTATCTTTCTTGTAGATTTCATTTTTTTAGATATGGATGAAGATAAAGAAATACCTATCATTTTAGGGAGACCATTTTTAGCTATTGGAAAAGCTATGATAGATGTTAAAAAAGGATAATTAACTATGAGAGTTAATGATCAAGAAGTGACTTTTAACATTGCAAAATCTATGAAATGCCCTGCTGTTGAAAGAGATAATGAATGTTTTCACATGAAAATTAGTGAACATCTATTGAATAAGCATTTTAAAGAATATTTTGAAGAGAAAGAATAATTCAAAGATAGTGATGAAGTTATTTTGGATGAATTAGAAAATGAAGAATTTGATTATGTTCAGGAAAGATTTGAGATGTTGGATATTATAGAAAATGCTGATAAGAATCTAGTTCCGTCAATTATAAAACCACCTGAACTTGAGTTTTTGGGAGACGAATCTACATTTCCATTATTATATATTCTAAATTAAATGATTTGCAAGAGCAAAGACTGTTAGATACATTAAAAAGATATAAGAAAGCTTTTGGTTGGACCTTAGCTGATATTAAAAGAATCAGTCCTTCGATCTGTATGCACAGAATTATATTAGATGAGCAATATAAACCAAGAGTTGATCCACAAAGGAGAT
>NW_018165770.1:74984-75215 GCF_001263595.1 Phalaenopsis equestris | reverse complement strand
TTCAAGTTATATATAAACTAACACCTCCTACTAATGTAAGAAAGGTTAGGAGTTTTCTTGGACATTTTGGTTTTTACAGATATTTTATTAAAGATTTTTCAAAAATTACTAAACCTCTATGCCAACTTTTAGAAAAAGACGAGAAATTTGAATTTACTGAAAACTGTTTAAATGCCTTTGAGTTATTAAAGAAAAAATTAATCACAGCCCCTATTATAGTTTCACCTAACT